>NW_013666505.1:120612-132021 GCF_000517525.1 Limulus polyphemus
TGCACTGGACTAAATGAGAGCGACCACCAACAGGCATGATACTTTACGGCAAATGTACAAAGTTCATACTGCTAACCTCATTATTTATTCGGTACAATAAACTGAAGTACAGCTACAATGAAACATAAACATAGACTTGAAATAAAAATACATTTATGAAACAAAATTAAAATGTTTTTTATGTACATAAACATGAAATCTTAGTTTAAAATAACAATACTCATTTATTGTTTAGGTTTATTGAGAAGTTTTATTTTCGGGTCTTGTATATTACTTGAAACCATAAGGAGAGTGCGTGATTATTAAAAAAATCAAAAATAGACAAAATTTGCATTTTCTGGATGATGAAAATTTTTTAAGGATTTTAAAATAATGTACTAAAACATAAAAAGTAATAAGTTCAAACCTGGAACAAATATAAATATCATAACCATTTCTTATAAATATCATTTCCTAATGTAATTTTTGAAGATATTAAAGATCATAATGCAAAAAACTAAATTTATCAAAAGTAACAGGCTTTATGTTTCTTAAACTACATGCATTTATGAAAGTTCTTATGAAGTTTCAAACAATTTCATCCACTAGTTTTATTGTTGGAATGAAATATAGCAAGACTTGCGTTAGCTGCTCAGAGAGTTAGTAGCTGGTGGTCATCGGGTTAACCTATGTATAGCATTCAGCCCTTGTGACGTACTTACAATGTTATCCCTGACAGAATTATGTTATTATAGCACTTTTCTCTGAATGCCTTTATTAATCCCTTGTACCGAACAATAAGCATCTCTGACCTACCATTCCTTACATTATTAGCTCCAAGATGCATTAAAAAGATTGCATCATTGCTAGCACCCTTTACTCTGTCACTTACTCTGTTTCTAATATCCTCCACCTCTGTCCCTGGATGCATAATCTAATTCTTTTTTTTACCTATTTACCCCACAGACTATCCTATCCATGGCCCTTACTAAAGGATCTCCTATAACAATAATGTCTCTATGTTTTCATTCCCATCCCTATCTGTTCCTTTTGTTATCCTTCCCTCAAGTTCATCATCTGTAGAAGCTAAAGGTTGAAACCTGTTAATTAATAGTATCTTCTCATTATAATTAATTCCACTACTACTGGCCCTATTAATCCTGTTTGTAACTATCTGAAAATCACTATTTGCCAATGTATCCTTTGCATGCAAAAGCTTAACCTTATCAGGATGGGCACCTGTATTTTACATAACCTTGTAACCATGGTTGTACACTTACTATAATTGTGAAATTACTTATTGTATCTTTACAAAATTTGGCAAACTTTCATAAACATTTAAAGGTCTTTCATAAACAAAAAGTCAGAATTTTTAATTAATTATTTGTACTAAAACATTCTCATTAATTATATGGTGTCAGAATGTTGACTGCTCAGAGTGCAAAGTGAATTTCATATCAAGATGAAGAATATTTTTCTTCATCTGAATATTTTCAAATTTTATTTGCATAATCTATAAAATCTCATAAATAAATATCAAATGTTTTTGTTTTTATTTCAGAAAAATTTTTACTTTATCTTTTATTTTTTGTACTCTAAATTATATGAAGTTGTTCAATTTGACCAACCTTGTAACCACCCAACAAATATTCAAAATAAATCTAAATTACTCTTTTTTTCTTTCTAGAAACATGTAACATGAAACTTGATTTGTTTATCCTCAATAGCTTAAATATCATAACAATATACGTATATTTATACTTAGATTTTATTGTTTTATCGCCCTTTGAACCATGACTAAACTGATATTTCTGCAATTAAATTTGAAATTATTTGGCAGATGTGTGGATCTCACGTTACCCTGTCGAATTACATAACACACAGGCTAGACGTAAGGTGCTTGCAAGCATTACTTGTGAAAAACTTTTATTATTATTCTTTATTTTATCTAATCTAACATAAAAAGTTTCTTATTTTTACATTTTAGTTATTTTTATAATAATAAATAAAGAATACACAGGAAAAACAAGAAATAAAATATTTACGTGGGGCTTCTTTCTGCTGTTGACTGTCAGTGACATTTAACCCTATTTTGTTTTATACTAATGGTAGTACTGCATGAAATAATTTTTTATTTAATTAAATAATGCTCCAAAGAACACAAAATAGTAACATACAAAAAACAGAATATGTCCCAGGACTATTACAATTATTCTGATTTTCTAACTGTGATAAGAGCCATTAGAAATTCAGCTAAATATGTCAATGTCTTTTCCGTGGGAATCAAGCTTGAACTGAAAGTGAAACTGACAATCATCCTTGCAAAAGCATTGTAATATAATATGTTATTTGATAGATGAAAACCTTTGCATCCTATTGGTTATAAATAATATATTAAACATCAGAGAGAACTATTGGCAATTTTGTGAGAGAGAGGATGGGACAGGTGGACGTGGAGAGGTTTCATTTGCTAGGTATGGCTCAGAAACCAATTAAGATTGAAGGCTATAAAAATTGTTTTGCTTGAGCAATAACTATATATTATAATGAGTAATTTACATTGAATTCCAAATAAATGGTAAATAAATTAAAGAAGAGGAAAGACATAGAAAACAAACTTTACAGTTCTCATACTATGGAAGATTGATTTTTTTATTATACAATTAAGAACTTAAAACTTAATATTAAAATTTGATATCAACTACAATTTGATGACAAGTTAATTTGTATATATTGATAATACAGTAGTTTAATTAGATTTTAAATGTAACTCCATGAAAGGTTGTGACATGCACACTTTGACCTATCTGATACGAAAGGTTAATATTCTCTCTAAATGCCATTTCCAGCAGCTTATCCTTTCTTTTTATCCATAGCCTCTAGCCTATCTAGAACAGCATCTAATTTCTCCTCCAACCTACAAACTATCCATACAAATTGTACAACTTCACTACTACCTTCCTTAAATGTGTATGTTAATCTATTTTCAACCAATGTTTTCACTATACTCAGGTGATGTCTCTTAAGATTCTGGAATCAACTATGCTGTTTGTATAGAGAAATCTGGAGATATGGTATACAATTTTACTGAGAAAAATATGATATTCTATTATTAGGTTCCAGAGGTTATGCAAATGAAATATGAAATTAAGTATTTTATTCCTATCATGAAATTCACCTTTCATGCAGAATTACTTAGTGAATTTTCAGACAAGTCTTTAGAAGAAATATTTTATTAAAATATCTGATTTTTTGTGTACAATGTTTTTTCACGTTTACTAAAAGATTGCTAAATTTTGTGAAAATATACAAAGTAAATTCAAAATTATAGTAACAGATAATTTTCCAGTATGGGTCTGGTCCACTGGACAGCCTTGTGTACATATTGTAAATATATGATATTTTAAGCTGCAGTGGTTGAATATGTATGTTTTTTATAATATCTATCAAATCAAAACCAAAGAAAATTGTCAAGAAATTGGATAACCTTAATATAGTAGGCGACAGCTAAATTTTCCAATGACTCAAATTATTATTTACTGAATTAATTTATTAACTGGCTACTTATTTATTTCTAATTTCAATCCTGATATTTTTTTAATTAAAAACATTATTACCATTATCAGTGACAGTAAAATATGTTCTCATTATTTGATTTACACAATATCAATTGGAAATTACTTCATATTTTAAAAACAAACAAAATGGCAATTTTGTGGTCCTCTCAACATCATAGATGTATGAAGTAGGAAATGTTCATTTATCATTCAAATAGATACTAAGCTTTCTCTTAAAATAACTTAACTTTACTGTCTACACAACATCTGAAAGCAGTCTGTTCGAATGGCCAACAAGCCTGTTAGAAAAATAAAACTGTTTTAGCTGAAGATGATTTCTGCCATACCAAAATTTATATTTCTGTCCCCTAGTCCTACCATTCTCACTGTTAAGTATGAAAAAAGATTGTGCATCAAAACTATCAGTTCACTTAACAATCTTAAACACCTCAATCAGATCCCCTATATCTCTTCTGTTTTCAGGATAAAACAATTCCAATACGATATCTTACCACTGCTTACAAAAAGCTTTCTTGACTTGTACTGCCCTCTATCAGTGCAAATTTTTGCTTGCCACTAGCATTGCTACTCCCACTTATTACTGCATACTAACATGCAAATGATCATGCAGCAACCTTCCACCAATAGGAGTGTGACATTACCCCCATTGTAACTGTCGCCTTTTCTAATCATGAACATGTTAATCACTTCTCGATTGGATTAGATGTTTTTTTGCTTGTGGTTTAATTAACCTATCTACACGTTTTTACTTTCATGAATTTCTATTTGATGTAACTTGTTATTTTACATTTTTACTTTATTTATTGGAGAGTTACAATATATTTTATTTTATTTTCTCTCTTTCAATTTTGGAAGTTATACATTTACAGTTTTGGGTGGTCATGACTATGACTGCTTTTACTGCAGCAGCAAAATTACTGACCACGTCTAAATGTTCGAAACCTCGATTCTTGGCCCATGATATGATAACTGTGATCCATTAGGTGTTGACCAATTTCAAACAACAATCGGAGCATACTAATGACTGTCCTCACAAGGTTTTTGGTGATCTTTTAATTTTGGATTTAGACAGCCTTTTTCCCCCTCGTGAATATGCCTCTTAGTCACATGTCATTTCGGGGGACTTGCCCATACTTCTTTCCCCTTTGGTGGATTTGTTATTCAAGTATGTTATGTTCTGTACTTATCTCCTATTTCCTATGTTCCACACTACCCTTCTTGGGGATGAGCCTCCGAGTTATTATTTAGTGTTTCCTCCTCCTCTGGATATTGGGGTTTATGTGAGACTTTTCTTGTGGGCAATTTGCATTTAGGGGTCATTATGCCTCGATCCCCATGTGCTGAGGGTGATCATGCTTTTGATTATCATCATTCCAATTTACTTTAGTGGGGATCGGACTCCTATAATTTGGTTACATTTTTCTGTATTTGTCTTACTCTGACCACCCTTATAGGGTCTGGGTTTGTGTGGCCAGCCTCCTTCATTGGGGGTTGATCCATGGGTTCTGAAAGTTGTTTCAGTACTTCTGTTCCTCTTCTTCCATTCATCTCTCACTTTGTTTCACAATCCCATTCCCTTTCCTTTCCACCTTTATGAATCTGCCGATTCCACCCACCTTTTTTGACCAGTCAGGGCTCTCTGAGGATATCTGACATGTACTGCTCCCTTCTGTGGTCCCCTGATTCTATTGTTCTTTCTGTGAAATCCTCACCTCTCCTGTGGCCTTTTCCCCATTACCCCTCTGAGTTGAATTCAACTTGCATTTTCTTCCCTTTCTCCCGATGATTGTTGCCTTTTTTATGTTTTCTTCCTATCATATCCATCACCATACATGTCCTGGCTGCACATTTCCATCTTTCCTTGGACATCATCAGTGTTGTAACTGTTTGTTTGTTCATTTTTTTTGGCAGAAGCCTTTATCACATATTTGGATTCCATTGTGTGGTGAGTGTTGCTTGACCAAGTATACTTAGTCTTAAATCCACTCTGTACAAACTATAAACTTGCTAGATGACTGTGACTGAGACTCTTCGTACTGTCAACTTGATGTACCATTCCAGAGGCTGCCAGGTGTTAGTTGATTGACTCCTTCAACATGTTCTCTATGCTTTCAAAATACAATGTCATAACTCTTATCCAGGTCATATTATGCCCACTGTGGAGATGGGGTGTTCCACAGGGCTGCTGTAGGTACACCTCATGGCTTTTGCTTCATAAGTATGTTCATTCCAGACCATACAGTCATGGACTAACATGAGTAAAACAGACAGAGATTACTGCCCATCTGTGATGATCCGTGGTATTTGAGGTTCTTCCTACCTTGGACCTGATGTCCGACTCGAGATGCCACCAGGTATTAGATGATGCACTCTGTTGATGTGATCCCTCTGCTTTTTAAAATAGGGTATTGTGGTATCCCAGTGCACTGTCTCTGGTGCTGCAGTCCTCCAGATTGTCCAATGCACTTTTTCTCTCCTCCTTCTGGTGGCACTTGGGAGTCCTTGCCACTGGGGTGGTGGACTATGGAAACCTGTCCTCCATTGTCTTTGCACAATTTCAATACCACTCAGTTTGAGAGTAGAGCGGTAGCATTCTGACGGTGTCAATGCCATGACACCATTTGTACTGTGGACCTGATGTACAATTCCAGATGCTGCCAGGTGTTGGATGTAGCACTTTGCAAAAAATATTGCAGTTGCCCTTCTGGCTGAGACACTCTCCTTCCTACCATCCTCCAGATGTCAGTTTCTGGGGATCAGGTGTTCATTGGAGATGGTCCAGCCACATAAGTCCTCCTACCACAGACTGAATGATGTATTCCCAATACCGCCAGGTTTTGGACTGGAGATGCAATCCTAAACTTGAGGTTCCCCTTCCTGCTTTCCACTGGATGATGATTTCCAGTGGATCTGGTGTTGGTTGTAGTAGGATGAGACATATGACCTCCCAATTGTGTAAGGCTGGGTACCCTCCTACTAACACAAGATAAATGAAAAAATTCCCAATGCCACCAGGTTTTGGACCTGAGAGGAACATCCACCTGCACTCTTCTCCTTCCTACCATCTGCTGGAGTTGAAAAGTAGAGGACCCTCTTCCAGCTGTGAACCTGATGTACAATTCCAGATGCTGCCAGGTATTGGTTGAGGTCGAACTCCTATTTATGGTCTGTTGCACCCTAGCCACTCTACATCACTTTACATTTGTGTATATTGTTGGTTCTCCTCCAAGTTCCCACTCTTTACATTTTGGTGACACATTACTAAAGAGCAAAGAGTATTCCTGGCTCAGAAGTGGTGTGGTCTCCCACTGGTGTATTGTTTTTAATTCCTTATCACACCTTCCTTTGAGCACTTCCTAAAGGTGCATAATATTCTCACTGGCCCTCCACCAGTTCAATGTGGGATTCTAGCTTTTTGTGAGAGAAGATATTATATCAGAAGTTAGCATCTTCCTAAATTGAAAATGTATTTTTGATAGATACTTACATCTGCTAATACCCCCCCCCCCCAATCCTCTCCACTTTTGATGTGATTTGGTTTGGTTAGCTATGATCAATCTTGATGTGCATGATTAGAGAGGGTGGTAGTTATGATAGGAGTAGTGTTGCACTCCTATTGGTGGAGGTTTGCTACATTATCATTTGCATGTTAGTATGCAATAATAAGTGGAAGTAGCAAGGCAAGTGGCAAGCAAATAATTGCATTTATAGAGAGCAGTGCAAGTTGAGAAAGCTTTTTGTAAGAGAAGGTAAGCATCTATTGGAAATACATTTTCAGTTTAGGAAAATGTTAACTTTCAGAGACCTAAACCTCTCAAAGTATGACAACCCCTCCATCCCAGGACATTTTGGTAGCCCTCCTCTGAACCCTTTCTAATAATTTAATGCCCTTCCCAAAGTAAGGAGCCCAAGAATGAACACAGTACTCCAAATGTGGCCTAACTAGTGACCTATACAATGAAATTATAACCTCTTTAGACTTGTGTTCAATATTTCTGAAGATGCAACCTAAAATCCTATTTGCCCTACTTCTAGCAACAGCACACTGATTGGATGACTTAAGAGACTGATCAACCACTACACCAAGATTCCTTTGTTTCATTACACTATTAAGGTTAGTCCCATCCAAATTACACTTATTATTCAAATTATGATAACCCACATGCATCAGCTTGCATTTATTATAATTAAAACCCACCTGCCATTTATTTGCCCAACTTACTAAACACCTAAGACCTCGGCAATTTTAAGTAATTTATTGAACCATTCATCCATCTATGTCATTAATGTAAATCAAAAGAGCAAAGGTCATAAGACTGAGCCTTGAGGTACTCCACTTGTGACATTAATCCAGTTTGACTAATTTATAACAACCCTCTGCTTTCTTCCATCCAGCTCTTCTATTTTATTCAGTTAGCTAACTTATCTCACACTCCTAAAGAGATAATGTTTTTTTAGAAGCCTTTTATGTGGCACCTTCTCAAATGTTTTCAAAAATCAAGATACACCAAATCTACACCCTTACCCTCATATACATAAGCAGTAACCTTTTCAAAGAATGTCAAAAGATTTGTAAGGCAAAATTTTCACTTAGTGAAACCATATTGACTATCCAGTAAAATTCTAAACTTTGTTAAATGACTTTCCAAAATATTTCACACAACTGATGTAAGACTAATAGGCATATAATTACTGGGACAATTTTTATCACCTCCCCTGAAAAGAGGAGTAACATTAGCCAACTTTCCATCCTTTGGCACCTATCTACTTTTCAAGAACTTACAAAAAAATCTTACCAATTGGCTCACATATCCAATCCTTAAACTCCTTCAAAACCTTTGGGTAAATATTATCTGGCCCAGGAGCTTTATCGTTCTTTAATACACAATTTTTTCTTAACACGTTCAGAATTAATGTGATCATCTTGTTTGATTTTTTCTTCATCTAGTAACTGTTCAGGATGAAGAATATTGTTAAATCTTTATTAGTAGAAACTGAAGAAAAGCAGAATAACCCAGCCATCTCATAATCATCTTATAGAAGTGTTTATTTATCATCCCTCAAATGTCCTACCTCCATCCTAACATTTTGTTTACCCTTAATTTATTTAAAGAAATCCTTACTGTTAATTTTTACATTTTCAGCCAAGCTTTTTTCATAAATCCTTTTTGATGTCCTAATTTTCAGTTTGACAAACTTTTTTGATCTACTGTAATCTTCTGAGTCTCTCATCATACCAGTTAATATATATTTCTTAAATGTGTGATGCTTTTCTTTAATTTTATCCCTTGTATCCTTTGTGAGCCAACCTGGTTTTTTACTTGCAGCCACCTCATTTATGTTTATCTTGAATATTTAAAAATTAATCTTTATAAATTTTCCACATTTGATCAGTGTCTCCAAGTAACTCAGGTGCCCAATTCACAATTGATAACTCTTGTTGCGTCCCTTCAAAATTTGCTTTCCATCAATACTTTTTGTTTCTTCATAAGGTTTGGCTGGCAACAGTTAAATCTTGACTACTGTGTAAGGATGGCCACTTGTGGCACAGTTTGTTGTCAGTAGCACTTTACAAGTCTGTGCAATGTGCATTAATCTTTTCTTTCTGTCTGTTTCCAACATTTGGTGTCCAAAATTTCTCCTAGTGGCTGGCATATTCCTTTTTAATAGATACTGTTGATATTTTTGTTTCATTATCTGCTCAAAGAAATAATCTTTGAGAGCAGTACCACTAAAAACAGTATGCAAGATTTATGCTATGTGAAGTAGATTTGTATCTATAATACATGCTGTATGTATCTATATATATAAAACTTGGTTATATGTACTTGAGTTGGTCTTTTAAGTTTAATGCTCTGTAGTTTACAACTGTACTAAATATATTGAAGTTACTTTGTTGATAATGTTGAAATTACATCCCTGTTATTGCCTTTATCGTATGATTAAAGCATTATTTTAATAAGAAAAATTGTCAAATAACTTTTGGTCGAATTGGACAATACCCAAAGTTAATCAGCAGTTTTTGTACTTTTATATGAGAGAAAAGAAAACCATTATTTCAAACACTATACATATACTGTTCTTTGGTTAATAAAAAAAATATTGTCACTAGCTTTTTGTATCATCAGTTTACAAGTTCTTTTATTCTATACATTTTTACAGATTGAAATAATTTCCAATGGTTTTTGCTGATTGATAGACATGGAAGGTGGAGTTGAAATTTATCTGTATACCTATACAACTCCCTTATTGCTCCCAGGAGATAAAATCTATATTGCTGAGGATTTGTGTATATATGCTGCTAAGGCTTGCCACATTGGGCCTGTGGGAAGGCATCTGTTCAGCTTGTGGTGTCCACAGGAAGCAGTGTGGTTAAGTTTGTCAAAAAGAATTGACAGTTCAAAAGGAAAAAAATGGAAATTACATTTCAGAATACGATTCAAGCCACCATCCATCAAGCAGTTAAAGGTAGTGTTTTTAATTGTACGGTGTTTATTAAATGCATAGCACAAATTAAAAAAAATATATTTTCTGTTAGCTACTGTGTGTAAGGTGTTTCATCAGTATTAGAACTCAAGACTGGATTTTGTATTACAAAGCATATTGAAAATGCCATATTTATATACAGTACAAGAAATATATTGCAATGATGTAAAATGTATAAGACTGTGAAACAGTAAAGCTTGTATAGGCCACACAAAAAAAAATTGATTAACCCTTTTGAGACGGGTCACAGGTGAAAGGCCATCTCATCTTGTTTGTTGACTTCTATTCAAAATTTTATTGAATTACTATTTCATGAATTTATGTCAATAAGTTTGGTATCAAACTGTAGATTATAATTCAAATTTTAGAACTATACATTATCTAATTTGTTAATTTAAAAGTAAATATTAAAAAAGCACAGATAAACATCGATTTTTGTATCTTAAACACAGCACTGGTTCAAATTAGATGTTTGTGATGTCGAAATACTAAGTCTGTAGTTTCATACAAATTAGGAACTCAAATTACCAATATTGACATGCTAGAAAATAAAATAAGAAGGTCTTATCTTTTCTTTTTGCTATGATATTGCTCATGTAATAAATCAAACACAGTGGCACTCCAATCACCTCTTCCCATTTTTGGAAATGCTCCTTTATAAACACTTACTTCTATATATATATGACATGAATAACCAATCAGAAGCTTAGAATGTTCCCTAGTGGTTTTCTCAGCTTTTCTAACGTTCCTTCTGCCATTTCTTTCTTTTGAACTAAGATTTCAATGAGGTAGGTTGTGTCTTTAGTCTGCTCGATATTTCATATTTTTTTTAGACCCAAATAAAGCTTAGTTACTAAGCTTGATGAATTACAGTAGAATTCTATGGTATTGATGTAGTAATTTATGATTTTTTTAGTTATTCAAATGTATATGTAAAACCTAAAAAAAAGATATTGTGTTTCATATCCTCCACATGCAAACTTTTTAAAGGCTTAGCACCTTACATCAAACAGCAACCGAGTTCAAAGGTCGTAACTAGGATAATTGTTTGCCTTACTTCTTTATTTACTGTTATTTGTTTTAGGAAAAATAACTTTAAGAATTTATTTCAAAATAGCAATAATATATGTACATATATAATGTATAATAATTGAAATGTGACTGTATTTTACAAAATACTTGTTGACTAAAACACAGCCAAGACAAGTTACTTTGTACAGACCAAAGGTCACCTTTAAGTTATTTGATATGGTAACATGAGTGCATGTGAGCTGCGTTGTTGTAAATTCTGTATTGTTAGCCAGGCATGGGTGAAAGGTCAATATAATAAAAATAATAAATATATATATATGCATTATGTTATCAG
>NW_013666505.1:132954-137507 GCF_000517525.1 Limulus polyphemus
AGAGAAAATTTTGATTTGCTTTTTCCTGGACCTTCTTTTAGTGTGTTGGCTTTTTAGTCCCCTTGTGGGACAGTGGTGAGTTTGTGGACTTGTAGCACTGGGGGCTGGGAATTGATTACATTGATGGATGCTGCAGATGACCCAACATTGCTTTGCTCTAACAAAAATTTACTTCACAAAAAAGTTGTTCCAATCAACATTAATCAACATAGTCTATAAAGGAAAAAAGAAAATGAAAAAGAAAAAAAAAGAGGCCACTTTGAGATAAGCTGCCTTTGATTTGTTTTCTTCTGTTGATTCTTTGAGAGTGTGCTTTGGCCTTTTTCTCGGTTGATTTTGAACCTGCTCCTTATTTGATGGTTGAAAGATCTGGGAGCAAATTTTATGTTTTTTCTCCATCCACGGATATTGTGGTTCATGTTGGAAGGTTTACTTCTCAGTTTTGTGAAGGAATAGTTATGCCTTGTCAAACATGTTGTTGGAACTTCATGATTTTAGCCTACCACTGACAGGTGGAAGGATTTTCCTACTCTCAAATAACACTTCTGCTCCTCAAATTTTGTGGTTCTAAGGTGGGGTTTGTAGTTAACCTGAGTAAATCTGTGTCTCCTGAAGGACAGGTTAAGTCTATGGTGTTCTAACTCTAAAATTCATTATTTTATTTTCCTTTCACTTCACTTTGTTGGAAGACTCTTAGGATCACCAACTTCATTGATGATGAACTGGATCCCTTGTTAATATGCCCATTGGTTCAATTTTTTGCTGCTACATTCTTTTCTGTTATCGTTGGAGTCTCAAATTTGGTCAGCTCATACAGGGGGTCATCAGCCTCATGGTACATTGGTACCCAGAATAGATTCTGTCTATATCCAAAGGTTCCACTGCTTGGTTGGATCACCAGCAGCATTGGTTATTATTGTATACCTTCAAGGTCTGTGTGGGCTCACCACTGAGAATTTCTGGACATGTGGTAATCTTAACCACGAATACAGGAGGACTTCAGGGGTCCTTGAGTCAGGATTTGTCATTCAGTTCATATCTTCACCTCTATTATGCACCCAACCTGTGGGGTTTCTGTCTCTTGAAGATCATTGGGATTTTGAACTTAGTTCTAGTGCTCTCAGAATTTGGTTACTCTGGAAATAATGAGTGAGTCATGCTAGTTCTTCTGAGTTTCATCCTATTGCTTATTGGGCCTATGCAGACAGGAGATTGGGGTCCAGTTGTCGATCTTTCTTATCTATATTCCAAGGATCTCCAAGATTCGCAAGTTACTCATTCATCAATCTGAGTTGACATTTTTTACAGGGATTGTAGATGTCCATGTTTGCTGTAGTCAGGTCCACCACTATCAGCATGTGTTATACACAAGGATAAAGTACTGCTGTTCCAAGTTTTTATCTTTAGTCTCGCATCTGTGTCACATGGGTTCTGCTGTATTGTAAGAATTTTCTCGTCACTTCCATTGCATTGCACTGTGCACAAACCATTCCATGGATAACTGGTTTCTGCTGGTACCATCTCATCAAATGTCAGAACATAATGTCCTGATTCTACTTTCAAATACAACCAAAGCAATATTAATTTTCTGTGCTGAGACATCTGTCCTTGCTCGAATTCCATGTGTCATCAGTCTGGGTATTTTTTATTTTTCATCTTATTTCAGTCAGGCTGAGTTGACTCCCATCCAGCTCCATGCTACTGAGTAAAATGTCAGACTCTTACCTTTCCTTCTCCCATGGCACAAATGGTTTTTTCTCTTCTAGGAATGTTGGCATCACTTGAATCCCTATGCCTTTGGAATGAGAGCACAAGAGATCCTTATAGTGGTCTTTATGCAACCAAGTGATCATAAATATGAATTAACTGTCAGACAGGAAAGGGGTTAAAGTCCTTTTCACCTATTCATCTGATCACTATTTCTCACTTCTAGGTGCAATCAGTTTTCGATTGTGGTTGTGTTCATTGAGGGTCTTAAATGTTTTGTTGCCTGCTCTAATGCCTTTAGAGATGATAGAATGAATTTTTCTTCTGGGTTCTCTCTGAAGGCAAGGATTCTTCTGCAAGTCATATCTAATCAGACTTGTCACATTTGTATATCCTTAGCAGCCCAGTCAAATTGCCCACTGAAGGTTATTGTGTAGACCTCTCCCAATACTTTTATCTCACATTATTTGCCTGATCTGGCAGTTTCTTCATCTGAGGGTTTTTGCTTACCCCTTGTAGCTATCTTAACCATTTCAGCTAGATATACAGAGGGGTGAGTCTTTCATCGTTATCTTTCAGGGTCCCTTAACTTGTTTTCACAGAATCCCACTCTTTGACAAATGTTGCCCAGGCAGGTGTGCTTTTATCAGACCAATTCTGCACTAGCAACCAATAATTCAGTATACTTTATACAGTTTGCAACAGGTTCTGTAGAAATGAGGTGTTTCATAAGACTACCTAGGAGCTGACCAGGTGGTATTACTGTACTATGTTGGAACGTCATTCATGGACTATCATGAGTAAAGCATAAGGGCTTTCTGCCAATCCCTGCCGATCTTTGGATTGAATAAATTGGGATCAGTTTGTTTTTAAAAATTTATGGAACATGGTTCACCTATTGCACTATTTCCAGAGCACTGTTCCTCAAGATTCCCCAGTGCACATTACCCCCCAGATTCTACTAGTGGAGCTAGGGTGTCATTATTACACCTGATTTCCAGTCATTGGGGGTGGACAGAGGCTTTTCCTCCAGTATTCGAGTGATTTTCTCCACTCTTGAAGAAGAGGGCAAAGTTGGGGGCCCTCCTACCTGGGTCTTTATATGTTTTTCCCAGATGTGGGAACATACTCATAATATTGGTTCAGATTTGACGTTCCACTATCTGGGCAGGGTGTGCATGGCCCTTCTGTTTGATCAATATAGATTCAGTACATTGTTCATGGAAGGTGATCCACAATCTCCTCGTAATTCTGATGTAGGTGGAGAGTGTCACGAGATAAATATTGCCAAGGGCAATTAAGTGGGGGTATAAAAGACAGGAGCAAGTGAGAAAAAATCAGACTAATGCTTAGATGGGCAAAGGAAGAAACCCTGGTAGTAGAGTAAAAGCTATATGTTTGAGTGGTGGTAAGTATTATTGGAAATACAATCTCAATTTTTGAAAATGTTAACCTTAAGAATCTCATATTGACTAGATTACTCAGTATCACCTTACACAAAGAAAATCACAGTGTTTGAAGCTTGAAATATAATTTTAAAAAAGGTAATTGACTTCAGTCCTTTGCATTATAACAAGATAATGCAAGACATAGATATGTGAAACTGTGAATGAACAACATAATGAAATAACTGAACCTGATAAGCTTTTATGATTCATATAATTACATATTAAATTGATGGAATTGTAAACTTGACAAAATATTTCCTAAACCAAAGATTGGAGATAATTTGACAACTGCACACTTAGTTGTTTTCTTTTTAAATGTTCTTGTACCCTACATCTGGAGTAGAAAATATTTTAGTATATTTATTAACATATATGTAAAACATTGAAACATCAGTGTAATGAATACCTGATAGGATAAAATGATTCAGTTGATTAAATGCTAATTGATTTACTTAGTTGAAACAAAAAATTTCAAACCAACAAAAGATTGGAGATTAATTAGTTGTAACATAAATTAACATTTAATGATAATAAGAAACCTATTGTTCTATCTAGGCTGTCCCATCCACTGACAAATCCTCAAAGACAGCATTTATCATTCAAATATAATATTTATCAAACCTTACATTAAATTTCCTTAAACATACTGCTTCTACCACATCTGAAGGTAATTCATTCCAAAGAACAACTACCTTGTTAGAGAAATTAAGTTGTCTGAGCTGAAGATGACTCCTTCCCTGTAAAAGTTTTATTTGTGTGCCCTAGTCTTACCATTCTCATCATTAAGTACAGAAAAAGATTATGTAGAGAGGTTAAGATTAAGCTTACTAGGCTATTTGTCTTTCAGACAAGTGAACAACATTTATTACTTTTTCAGTTTTGGAACAGGGTGTGACACAAGTGACCCACAGAAACTCCTTTTTCCAACTGTTGACAAATTTTCTTTTACAGCTTGCTTCATATTTTAGCTTTGTAACCTTTGAACTTGCTGAAGTATTTTTTTTTCTCTGGCATTTGCACAGGTTTGGGGGCTACAAAAAAAGACCTGGTTGATGTCCTCTTGCTAATAACCTAGATAGCTTAGCTAGCTTGATATTAGTTAGCTACCTCACCTCATTTCCATGCCATATTACGATTCACAAAATGGAAAATGATTTTGAATGAAATGGTGGTGAAGCAAAAGATGGGTTATTCATACTAGTTTATTCTCTCACTTTGGGGTCGGTCAATTTGAACGAGTCACGTGACCGTTTGTACTCATTTAGAGTTGATATAAATTTAATACTTATAACTCTTCAATATATTGGGTATATCTTCATGAAATTTGGCAGTCTTTCAATTAATATTACTAAGTCTTTCACTATTATATATATATATATATATATATATATATATATA
>NW_013666505.1:137553-148886 GCF_000517525.1 Limulus polyphemus
TAATTGAAATGTGACTGTATTTTACAAAATACTAGTAAACTAAAACACAGCCAAGACAAGTTACTTTGTACAGACCAAAGGTCACCTTTATGTTATTTGATACGGTAACATGAGTGCAAGTGAGCCTCGTTGTTGTAACTTCAATATAATAAAAATAATAAATATGTATAAATGTATGATGTTGTGAGATTTAAGCTATTTCATCTAAACATTTATGTTTTTGTGTTATAATTTGTGTTCATTCTAGAATGAAAGATGCATAATTTATGTTTATTTCCTAATTTTGTATGGTGGTTGGAAGATCGGTCAAATTTACCAAACCCATACAGAGATTTATTACTGAAAATAACAGATAAAATATAAAGTTTTTCTTAAACATTTGAAAACTACTTGGACATCATAAAGATTTTGCATGTGAAATTTGAAAATTTTCTGATGCATAAAAGCATTTTTAATCTTAAAATGAAAATGACTTTGCATGACAGATAGGCAAGATGTGGAAAAAAAAAGGCATGAAAGAAACATTGCTTTACAAACATTAAGACTTGATAAAAAAAATTGATATTTTGCATATGAAAGCATTGTAATATTTACTGATAATCTGCCAAATTTTGTTAACATTTGCTTACTAATTTAAAGGTTATAGCATGAAAACTGTAACAAGCACAAGATGGTTACGAGGTTGGTCCAAGGGACTGAGCCCGGGCTGAAAGTGTTAATTTCTATTTTATGTTTAGTGATATTGTATCACTGCAATAATATTTAGTGTATCGTCAAGTTTTGTCATGTGTCTTCTGATGAAATAGTTTGTTCATTTACTTCTCTTTTTATCTGTTAACTCAAAATTTAGATGTAGTGGTATACTTGGAATGTAATATCAATTCCTATTTTTTTTATAGGTATATTAGTTCGTCCTTCATGATTGAAGAGGACCATCTTCTTCATCATTCATTGATTTTGTGTGTTCTGAGGTGACTGATTAGCTCGATCCTGGTCTGAAAATGTCTGGTGCATTGAGAGCAAGACATCAGGGGGGCTGGTGGGTTCTGATGGTTGCTTTATATGTTGCACACTTTTTCTGGGCTGTCAGGATGTGATGTTGTTCATGTGTGGCTTCTCTTTTTCTGACAGCACTTCTCCAAGCTGGAGGTACTTTTTGTGTGAATGGGAAAGTATATGCAAGTTTTTGAAGTAACTCTTTTAACAAATCTGGGCATAAGACTGTCAATAATGGCTTTTTTGTCTCCCTGAATATAGCAGAATCACCATCCACCATCAGTGTAGTGATAAACATGTGTTGCAGGGGTATGATGATTAACACAGTAGGTGTCTGCTCTGTGTATAGTGCTTTGGTTCTGAGGGGAGTCAAGCAGGCTAGAATTTCCTGTGAATGTATGTTAAAGTAAAAGTTACATGTAGTTGAAAATGTGTGATATATTTCCTGTGAACTAGTGTTAAAAACATTGTCTTTAAAATGTAATTCTAAGAAAATCTTTCCAGTACACATGCACATATCCTATATCAGCTTGTGATTTAGTAAGGAAAGTTGTTTGATCGTCCAATTATGAAGTGGAGTTACAGCTGCATTCCTGTAAATTAATTTAAATAGAGAGTTTGTCACATTTCGCCAAGAAGCTGACTGACTGTGGTCGCTTTCAAAGATTTCTTGTTTACAAGGTTCAAAGTGTGGGCACAACACCAGATGGATGGCTCTCATTTAGCTGCAGTAACTGTAACAAGGATATTGGAGGCATTATCTATCACTGTTGGTTGGATTGACAAGTATTTCCCATTCAGTCACACCCTTTGGTTTAACACAGCTGCTAGATTCTCTCTTTTGTAAGATTTAGTCAATGCTTGTGTTTTGAACACATTGTTTCTCTGTTCCCACTCTTGTGAAATGAAACTGGTTCT
Organism: Limulus polyphemus; assembly: GCF_000517525.1. Classification (NCBI taxonomy): domain Eukaryota; kingdom Metazoa; phylum Arthropoda; class Merostomata; order Xiphosura; family Limulidae; genus Limulus; species Limulus polyphemus. The sequence goes on from NW_013666505.1 coordinate 139,468, forward strand.
TACGGTAATATAATCTTTCATGGCCATTGATATCCGTTCATCAGTAGGTAGTAGCTTTAGACAAATCTGCTTTGACTCATTTTTCAGTCTCATACAAGATAATTCTCTTCAGTCATGCTATTGAGTGAGTTTCCATATATATTAAATGTGTGATCCAAATTATGATAAGTGAAATGTATTATCTTGCACTTTGTATAATTAAAGGTAATATGCTAGACATATGTCCTAAAAACTAATTGATTGAAGTCTTTTTGTGGTACCTTAACCCTTTCACCTTGACTGCACTCTTTAAACTCCTTTATATGCAAGTCATGATGTTTTACTGAGTTACATTCAGAATTTAATTAAATATCTTTACTGTTAATGTATTCTAATGAAATTAACATTTACATTATAATTCAAAGTTATATGTTATATAAGTTTGAATTCATTTATTTCAAAAGAAATCTTTAAATAAAAATACTTACATTTCAGTTTTGTTGTCATGTGATGCTCGAGTGATTACAGATCTTAAAGTTTTATCTCTATTACTTGAATAATAGCTCATGTATATTGTACATGTATGTCTAGACTGAATCAACTGGCATAGCACTGTTTATGTGTTCTTAGTTCAAATTCCATCAGTTCAACTGGATATCAGAAAAAATAAATTTATTCACCATTTGATATTGCCTTGCCCACCTTTTTACTTGAACAAATTATTTCAAGCAACATGTACTTATTTGATTGACATGTTTATAACCAATAGGAAGGGCTCATTTTAAACTACAATCTCCCAACTGTTATTTTAAAACTGGTATGTGGTATTCTTTACAAAGTACACCAAATAGCCAAAGCATTGTTTGCTGATTTTGTTCTTGCTAATACATTAGCATTGTCTCTCACCTAGGTACCTATTAGTGAGATAGGAATTTAATTTGTATTTAGGTTTTACTTTTATATTTTAGTTAATTATATATTATTTGTTTTAAACTTTGTATTTGAAAGGTATATCATTTTTCTAATATAAACCATACTTCTCCCCAGTTTGTGAGGGTTTAATTACTACATGATTGCAAAAACATTTTGCTGAAGGCTTGTGTATCTCTGCCAAAGATACTGTTATATACCCTAATGGCACCCGTTGACGTGTAAAAAAAATAATTAGTAAACCGTAGAGGACAGGATCGGAAAATAAACATAAAAAAATAAGCTGTAGGTTAAGACCTAAAGACCTAAAATTAGGAATATAAATAAAAGAAGAAATTTTAAGATTATTTAATGAAGAGTTTAAGGTGTGTACGTATTTCTATTTCATAATTTTAAACATTTTATTGCACTGTGAGTTGATGGTAATAGCTGCAGTTTGTGATGTGATAAAGAAAATGAAAATATAAATATTTATCTCAAAAATACTTTTGCTATTCATTTAGGAGGTTCTAGAGATTATGTAAATGAAATTCAAGAACTTTAAATAAAAAAAAGTAGTTTTTGTACTTAACATGAAAACCACTTTGCACTTGAACTACTCATAATATGGGTGCAATTAACTACAATAAATAACAAACTTTTAGTAGAAATAGTAGAAAAAATATAATATAATTATTTTATTTTTCTGAAACAATATGCCTTTAAGAAAGTTCCTTTCAAATTTCATTTACTAGTTTTATTTTTGGAATGAAATTTGAGAGTTACATAACCTACTTACAATATAAAGGGTTAACATCCACAGCACAGCTAGAAATACCCAAGCATTGAATCCACCTGCAAACGTTTATATAACATTGACATTGGGGCCCAGAATGCCTGGGCCTCTTAAAATTTTTTTACCAAATTCAGTTCAAGTGTTAGTTTCAAAACTTCAAAGCATTAGAAATGGGAAAGGTTTGATGAGCATTTTGCAACAGCTGAAAGAACAGCAGACAGTATTTGTGTTGCTCAGAACCTTGCTCTAGAAAGGTTTCTTATTCAATGTATCCATATTTTAAAACCAGGTCATATTAATATAACTGGCAAAGGTTTTTACTGAATCACATTCTTATATGAAGTATTGTGTTTGATGCAGAATAATCCTAAAACTTATTCTAAAATGTGTTGTTTTTCTGACATTCACTGATTGTTTAGTATCTCCAAATGCAGAGAAAGTCTCTGTGTTGTAAGCCTTGACCACTTTCTGTGTTGGTGGTGTCAGCTATTAACTTGTGATTTCTGTTTACAAGGTTTGCTTGATTTGTTGTAGAAGTCATCCAGTCTCTCAAACTAAAATAAAATCATTAGATTTACTTGTCTGATCAAGAAAAGGTTCACACTGATGAACAGTGACATTTTGTCTTGCAGGTGCTCATTCTCTACACTTAAGTTTGCAAGAGCAAGCTCTATACCACCATGGCATAGTAGTGTCTCAGTTATGTAATGATGTTGTCAGTTAAGTCAAATGAGTGGGGCCCGGCATGGCCAGGTTGTTAGGACGCTTGACTCGCAATCTGAGAGTCGTGGGTTTTAATCCCCGTCCCACCAAACATGCTTGCTTTTTCAGCCCTGAGGGTGTTATAATGTTATGGTCAATCCCACTATTTATTGGTAAAAGAGTAGCCCAAGAGTTGGCAGTGGATGATGATGACTAGCTGCCTATCCTTCAGTCTTTCACTGCTAAACTAGGGACAGCTAGTGCAGATAGCCTTCGTGTAGCTTTGCACGAAATTCAAAAACCAAACCAGTCAAACTCACGGTTCTCATTAAGCTTTAAAGTAGACAATTAATATCAGCACTATAGAGGGATAAGGGGGCATCCTCATCCAGAAAAGTTTAAATCATCACAGTAGTCATTTTCCAATTATCTGAGATCTAAATTTATTCAGATTCCCTCAATATGATTACAGTTGTATGGCTTAAGAACTTAGATTCAAAGTAGACTTTTCAGATTCACTAAGTCTGTAACAATGATTTATACAGACAAATAACTGGTAACCAAACAAAAACAAAAAAAAAACATGGTTTTAATTCCATAGCTTAATGAAACATAATCTGCATCTGGGTAATATTCATTGACAGCAGCTTCAACTTCTTGGATTTTCATTTGTTGTCTAAACTTCAAGAACTTTTAATTGAGTGTCCAAAACCTTAGACAGCTACATCAGCAATGAACAAAGCTGCAATGAAATGTTCACCTTCAGTGTTCTGTTGGGTGTATTCGTCATTTTACGCTCGTTCTTCTCTGCACTTTTACACACTCCTAATTATATCTTCAAATTCTTGTGAGTAGAGTGGAAGGCCATTGATTTATATTGGCATCATAGACTGCAACTTAACATTTGACACTTGTCTTTCTGCCTGTTGTTGATGTATTTGAGGGCACTTGCTGCTCTTTCTGGCCATGGGTTTGAATAGGGAAAGAGAAACAACATCCAGCTTGTTGTGATAGCATAGTGTAGAAAACATTGTGTGAAGACTATCTCAGGAGATGTTCTAAGGTCCAAGTACTTGTAATAACACATGAATGTTTGCTGTGTTTCACATCTTGGGGCACCTGAGTCTTCCATTAATGAAAATCAAAATTGGATTTGCATCACTCTGCTCTTAGATCTTTAGATTTTACTGTATCTTTACATTCTACAGTTTAGCATAAACTGGTGTTCACCAGTAGTCTAACTTTACACATGAACTACATCTAACAGAAATGCTGCATACTCGCTGATTTTATATCTTTATTTTGTCATGGAAATTCAAACTGCATATTCACAGTATTGAATAAGTTAACAGACTAACTGGCTTCAAATTCGATGATGAGTAAAATATGTTGTACACTTAAGATTTGTGTGAATGTGTGTTAAAGTGAAAGATGCATGTAGTTGAAAATGTGATATATTTCATATTAATTAGTGTTGTAAAAATTGTTTGTAAATGCAAAATAACATTTAAGAATTATTTATACACAATATACAACACAAATGTTATTACTTCTGTCATTTTTTGCTGCTGTGTACAAATATTTTTGCTTTTAAGTGCCACTATAAACTCTAAATATTCGTTTTTACCAGACGTTCACAGATGAAAATACCTTCAACTATTACTTCCATCAGATGAGGAGTGATTTTCTATCTGGGAAAATACCAGAAGTGCTGAAGAAAAATTTTTTTGAGAAAGCCCTTGGTTTGGCTGTTACAGACATGGTAAGGGATCTGCTTGTGCAAAAGCTGCAACCTCAAGATAAGAAAATAAATTATTGTGAGTTTTTGCCACAAGACCTTAGGAAAAACAAGTTCTGGATAAGCAGACCAGTACATAAAGCTTTGCTGCAGTGTTGGCAGAACAGCAAACAAAATGTTGATTTTGTAAAGGTAAGTTTGATGAAAAGTTATGAGTCAATTTTCACATTTTGGTTTGGTACTCCAAAAGATAATTATGTTTATTGAAATTAGTAGTTCTTAGGTACAGTTGGTAGTATTTGTCCAGATAAGTTATGGATGTTACAGAATGTACAGTATATGAGTGATTATTATATTTTACAAATACTTGTTAAGCATAATCAATATAACAGAACAGATAGCTAATACTTTCTATCACTATCAAATTGTTTTTGAGCATGTACCAAGATTTGTAACAAAACTCTCACCCCTACATATAATATATATATTTTGCCAGTCTCTGATGCAATTGTTATTAGACTATACCTCTTCACCAATGGGATGGTGACAGCATGCTTTTTGTGCACAATAGATCATAAAAGTTGTTTTGGTTTTAATAATGGATTTTCTATAATTCAGGTACACAGTTTCAAAAATAATATTCATTTTTTTCTAACACTTAAGGATTTTTAACAAATTGGAAAACAAAACAAAAAAATTCTTACTTAGATCGAATTATTATTTCATTTACCAAAACAAACATTTTTTATTGTTATGTATGTCAACAAAAATACAAACAAACTGAAGAAAAAGAAAAAAACATTGATGTCAAACAAATATGCATCCTCATTTAACCAAATTTTTTTTTATTGTGAAATCTACATCTTTTAGTCTTAAAACTATGTGTTGTGTTCTTTTTTTTTGTGTGTTGCATCTGGAGTATCTTGTTTCAATGACCAACAGTAATCAGCCATCATGCTGATGTTACATATTCCCTAATACCTCCTCTCCATTTCCCTGATGTCTTGATGAAACTTTTCTCATTTTTCTTCACTGATGACACCGAGATTTTCAGGGAAATAGTCAATATGTGAGTGTAAGAAATGAACTTTCAAGCTATTATTACAATCCAACTCTTTGAATTTATCGAGCATATTATTGACAATAGTTTCATAATTTGGGTCCTTATTGTTTCCTGAACATTTGTCCATAACATCTTTCAACTTTTTTCATTGTCCTTTCTAACTGTTCATTTGAAGTCAATTTCCTAATTTCTTTAAGTTTTATTTCTGAAAAAGCTGGGAATTTCCCACATAGGTACTTGAAATAATTGTCATATTTCTTTAGGGCCTTTACAAACTATTTCATCAAGCCCAGTTTTATGTGAAGTGGAGGTAATAGAACTTTCTTTGTGCCAACGAAACTTTCATATTCAATGTTTTTTTATCCTGGTATCAGGCTGACTCTGCATGTCCATTGCTTCTTTATTCAGTGCTGATTTCATGCTCTGCTGTCCCATTCACACAAAAAACATGGAACTTTGTATAACTGGGTTGTGGACCTAACAATATACAAAGGACTTTTAAATCTCCAAAAAGTAGCCAACCATGTTCTTTGTATTTGACCTTATTAAGAAGTTTGAGATTGAACAATAACTGAATGAACAATAAGAACAGATGCATATATGTTACCATTGTGAAGGAGAACATCTTTTAGTGTTCTTGTGGGTTCTAGAATGATCAATGAGACTCTTATGTCACGATTGGTCTAGATAAATCTATAGCCAGTGGTTGTCAACATTTTAAGCATAACAAAATGTGACCCGATTTCAATGAAAATCATTCACTTATTTAAAAGTACATATGACGGTTTGTGAAAAACCTGTACGTGATAGAGAAAAATGGATATCATTTTTGGATTGAGCATACAAGAATTACCGTAGAATATGTAAAAATTTCAAGACAATAAAACCATCACAGGCTTGTGGAATTAGATAATATTTATGCTATTATTTTCAAATTTTACTTATCATTTGATAATTTGATATCTTTCGTACCTTCATTTTTTTTTACCTTAAAGAAAGAAAAGTACAGGTATTTGACATTGGTTTCAGTTCGAGCTTCTGATACAAATTATTATTTTTCACATATTAATTTAATTTCTTTTTTTTACTAAGATGTCAAGGTTTTGGCATGTGTTAGAGTTTGTGATATGGTGTCTTTGATAGGTATATTCCCTGTTGTCATTGATCCAATATTTCATCAGTGCAAAAATAACCAAGGCCTAAATACAACAGACGTATAAGACCTACTTAAAAAAAAAATTATTACATTCACGAATTTGGTTTCATGGATCTTATTGAATACTGTTTTTATATCCATGTTTCTGAAACCTCCTGAAGTCAGCGTTTTCTCCACAGGAGTTATCTTGTTTTTTTTTAATGGCAGCATAGCAACTGGAGTTATTTTGATAGTGAGCAATATTACCATAATTGTACATCACCTAGTTTTTTCTAGTCAACATACTTTATTTTGGAACCAAGGTTTTTTGCCTCCTGCTTTTGTAACTTCTGCTGAGGTAGCCTTGTCTTTGGCTGGCTCTTTCTACAATTTGCTTATGCTTCTGGTTCTTCTATTTCTGATGAGGATTAGGTAACATCCACCTTTGTCTTTTGCTGCTCTAATAATTCAGGTATGTAACATTTGTTCTTTTACTCCAGTTGTTTCTGCTGGTTCTTGAGTGAGCTTCTTACAGGCATCTCAACTAATAAGATATTTTTCCTCTCATCCACCCCCACTTGATTGTTGCATTATTGCAGATTCCTTCTGTCTCTGCTTCGTGCTTACTCTCATTTGCCACATTCTCCCTGAACTTAAGACTTCTTCTCTGTGGATTGTGGTTGGAATTATTTTATTTTTCTAATGTTCCTATCCCTTGAATCTCTTCTCCTATTTTGGGGATTTTTTTCTCCTACTTTTATTCTCAGCCTGCTCATATTTATCTTTTGTTTACTCACCTTTGTAGGGCTGATATATCACTAGGTTGCTAGAGTATAGGACTACTCCTTTGTAGACCAGAAACTCAACATCTCACCCTTGTAACCTCACAGGTTCTTATTAAGCTCCACCCAGCTGTGACAGTGCTAGCTTGACCACTAAACCCTCTTGTACAGAAGTGACTATACTTAACTTAGGCTTCATTAGTTTTCTAAAGTTTTTGCTACAGCATCTAGCATTTGCCGTTGGTTGTTCTAGAGCTTGATTAGTTGTCAGATGGTACTGATAACCTTTCCCACTTTACTACTTGGCAAAATATGGGCAGTGTTGGTTGGCTGGCATCTGCTGAGCCATCAGCTGATGTTGTTAGCCCTTCCATATTTGCTACTCAGCAAAGTTCATCTGCTGATGCATCATCAGTCCACAAGCAAAGCAGATGTTTGGTTTCTCCCTGACTGTACTCCATTGGCAGACCTGGTTAGTCCTTCCTGTTTACTGGAAATCTGTGTGGTTGCATCTCAGTGCTGGAATGTGTGGGTAGCTGATTAACCCTTGTAATATCTTTGGATTTACATGATAGAGAAACCAGGGTAGGTCAGTCTGTCTGAGATGTAGCCACTAAAAGTTTCTGTCTAATGACTGACCCAAAGTTATAATTTCATGTTGGGTCATGATAGAAACTTCCTCTGTCAAGGTGAAGCTATCCCTTACACCCAGATGTTGCCTCGTCTTTTCCATAAAATCCCTTGATGAACTGGTCCAAGTTTATCTCTTCATGATATGCTGATGCTGTTGCAGGGTGTTCTTTAACACACAATTGGAACACGTTGTCCGTGTTAGTGGCCAGACTCTCAGTTCCAGTCCTCTTTCAAGCTTTAAACTTGGCCCTATGTATTTGCTTCATTTCGTACAGGGTTGAATCGGTGGTGCAACTTGTATACAGTGTTATTCCAGTCCTCCTGTTGCTACTCATCAAGGTATTCTATGGCATCCAGGGGTGGACCATCCATACTCAAAATCAGACATTAGATGGCATGCTTCTGAGGCTAGCCTATGGTGTGGATGAAAGCTCTCCCTTTCAGATCCATGACTAATGACTGGCTGAGATGCTGCTGATGTTGCAGGTACAGGATGGTAGATGTAATCAGGGACTCTGACACTCAGACAAGTAATTGGTCTCTGGTCTAAGGTGGCAGCAAAACAAGTTGCTTGTGGTAATTCATCATACAGCACAGTGTGACTCCAGGATTTATCATGAGTTGTGATCGTCATTGCAGGATACCTCTCAGCTTGGAAAAGCTCATCACTGCCCCATGGTTCATAGTCTTTATCTGTGGGTGTTCACTGTCTCTCCTGCCATAAAAGTGACTCTGATTGGCAGAGCTCATCACCGGCATCACTTTCTATACTTCTCAGCTAAGAAATAACCAGACAGGAAAATTAATGTTAATGTGAAACCACTTCTCTATTAGATGCAAACCAAAATCAAAACGCAGTGTGTGCTCTTGTGTGGACATTGGACAGTTATCCCCATACTAGATTAGTCCATCAAACAACTGTTATTACCTCACAAGTAGTCTTTCTCTTGATCATCTCTGTTCTTGAACCAAGTACGACTAGATATAGATATTTTGTGCCTGAAACTAATGTTTCATGCTAAAAGATAACCTCAATTTTACCCAGAAGTGATATACATTACCACCTGATTGGTTGCTCTCAAACAACAGACAAAGACTGTAACTTTTAGATGCGATACATTTAGCCAGCATAAGCCATTGCCATTAATGACCTCTTTCAATACTAAGTGTGAAGTTGTAACAACATTTCACAGCAAAATGGATACTGTTTACCAGTGAACAACAAAAGCAACTAAAATCAAACAATTTTGTGGTTTTCTGGACCTTATGTTTATACCAAAACTACATAGAAGCAGACTAAAGTAAAAAAAAATTAATTCTTATATTGATAAAAGTTGATGGAAATTCCAAACATACATACCTCCGGTCCCACTTATAATTATTACTTGAATGCTAGGGTTTTTTCCTTTGCCTGTCTAAGCATTGGTCTGATTTTTTCTTGCTTGCTTCATTCTTTTATACCACACTTAATTGCCCTTGGTTATATTTATCTCCTGACACTCCACCTATGTGAATGCACCCTGTATTCTTGTACTGTATATAAGCACCTCATTCAGATTGTTATCACGTTTTCTCGACAAAGTGTCACTAACGGGTTTCCCAGTATTACAACCATTCAAAGATACACTGACCATTATCACTGTTATGTCTAGTTGACTTTTGTAGTAGTAATTTATAATAAG
>NW_013666505.1:149781-162652 GCF_000517525.1 Limulus polyphemus
TGAGCTGCATTGTTGTAACTTCTGTATTATTAGCCAGGCATGGGTGAAAGGTCAATATAATAAAAATAATAAATATATATAAATGCATTATGTTATCAGATTTGAGCTATTTTATCTAAACATTTATGTTTTTGTGTTATACTTTGTGTTCATTCTAGAATGAAAGAGGCATAATTTTTGTTTATTTCCTAATTTTTTATGGTGGTTGCGAGATCGGTCAAATCTACCGAACCCATACAGAGATTAATTACTGAAAATAACAGATAAAATATAAAGATTTTTTGTTAAGAAATATTTGATAACTATCCAGACATTATAAAGATTTCGCATGTGAAATTTCAAAATTTTGTTATGCATAAAAGTATTTTTAATCTTACAATGAAAATTACTTTGCATGATAGATAGGTAAGATGTGAAAAAAAAAAAGGCATGAAAGAAACATTGCTTTACAAACCTTAAGACTTAATAAAAAAATTAAATATTTTGTATATGAAAGCATTGTAATGTTTACTGATAATGTGTACAATTTCGTTAACATTCGCTTACTATTTTAAACATTATTGCATGAAAACTATAACAAGCACAAAATGGTTACGAGGTCGGTCCAAGGGACCGAGCTTGGGCTGAAAGAGTTAAAGTCATGCTTAAATGTAATATCTTTTCACTTATTTGTCTTAATTGGTCTGTTGTATATTTCAGATGAGAAGTGTGTCAATATGAAAATGGTATTTAAGAGTTAGGCTTGGTGGTTGTTATTGTGAAGGCTAGTTGATTCTTCGGCTGAGTATTGCCCAGAAAAATCATATTGCAATACATTAAAAATAAAATACTTTTTCCACTTGTAATTTTGTCGCTGCCTTCTATGAAATATTCTTTTAAGACTAAAGTATTCTTTTAATTCATTGTAAATTATATCATTAAGTCATTACAAAACAGGTATATTTTTCTCATTCATGTTTATTAGAAAAAACATCAAAAAGATGAAAACAGTTTCTAAGTTAAAGAAGTTTGAAAAGTAATGAAACAGCTGTGGTAGGGCTCACATTTCCAATATGTACACATCTCCTCTCCCACTTATAACTATTACTTGATTGTCGGAGTTTGTTCCTTTGCCCATCTGAGCATTGGTCTGATTTTTCTTGCTTGCTTCATTCTTTTATACCACATTTAATTGCCCTTGGTTATATTTGTCTCCTGACACTCTCCACCTATGTGAATGTGCCCTCTATTCTTGTGCTGTATATAAGCACCTCATTCAGATTGTTATCATATTTTCTCGACAAAGTGTCACTAAAGGGTTTCCCAGTATTATGACCGTTCAAAGATACTTTGATCATTATCACTATTATATCTAGTTGATTTTTGTAGTAGTAATTTATAATAAGTATCAAAATAATACTTTTTCTATTCCTGTTGGCATGGCAAGCCGATTTACAGAATGAATTGTCAGATTATTATTTCTGGTACGGAAGCAAATTAAGTCTCTCTTATCCCACCTTGGTCACTTTTGGTGATCTTATTTGTAGTGAGATGGAGACATATATTTGGATCTGTGATGGTCCTCTGGGGGCTCTAAGGCTGCAATTGAGGGTGATCCTCAACATTGTGGAGAAAATTTTGATTCGATTTTTCCTGGACCTTCTTTTAGTGTGTTGGCTTTTTATTCCCCTTGTGGGACAGTGGTGAGTTTGTGGACTTGTAGCACTGGGGCTGGGAATCAATTACCTTGGTGGATGCTGCAGATGACCCAACATTGCTTTGCTCTAACAAAAATTTACTTCACAAAAAGTTGTTCCAATCAACAGAAATCAACATAGTCTTTAAAGGAAAAAAGAAAATTAAAAAAAAAAAAGCACTTCATTCCCATAATGTTATCATTTTATCTTGACAAAGCATTCACCATTCACTAACGTATTTCCCCATACTAGTACTATGATCATTGGAGATACTTTGAGTATTCTTAGTGGCATCTAGTTGAATTTCCTATTGAAACAAATTTTTTTTTTCCAATTGGAAAATGTTATATGTTATAAATTCCCAGATTATTATTTCCAGCACAGAGGTAAATCATGTTTCTCCTGTCCCACCTCTGATATCTAGTGTCAAACAACGTTACTCTTGGTTGAAACTGTCGGTGACCTTGCTCATAGTGAGATGGAGACATATATTCAATTCAGTGGTGTTCCTGCAGGGGCTCTGAGGCTGCATTTGTAGGCAATTCTAGACTTTCTGGAGAGAATTTTGATTACCTTTTTCCTTTGTCTTCATTTATTCTGTTAGCTTCTTAGTCCCCTGTGGGACAATGGGAAGCTTATGGATTTTCAGTGCTGAAGTCTATGGTTTGATTTCCTATCAGGGACATAGCAGTTGGCCCAATGTTATTTTGCTCTAACATAACAAACTTAACTGACAACATGTTGTTCCTAATAACAGTAATCAGAACAGTCTTTACAAAAGGAGGCCTCTTTGGTATCAGCTGCTTCTGATTTGTTTTCTTCAGTTGGTACACTGAGCATGATTTTTTGGGTCTTTCCCAAGTGGCTTTTGAGCCTGCATTTACTTGATGGCTGTAAGGTCTGGTCACGATTATTTAGTTTTCTCTTCATCCACAGATACTGTGATTCATGCAGGGAGGTTTACTGCTCAGTTACAAGATTGGGACAGTTGGGCTTTAACTGTGAACTATGTAATTTAGACTACTGCCACCAGGTGGATGTATATTTCAACTCAAATACTATAGCTGCTCCTCGAAATTAGGGATCTAAGGTAGAGTTGGTAGTTCACCTGAATAGATCAATATCCCTTAATGGGACAGGGGTATGTTTATGGATTTACAACTCTAACATCCAACGTGTTGTTTTCCTAATGCTAAACCTTGTTAGAAGACTTCCAGTATCTCCAACTTCATTACTAATGAGATGGAACCATTGTTAGCATACCCATCAGTTCAGTTATTTGCTTCTACCTTCATCCATGTTGTCGTTGGCATATCCATGGGTTCCACTGTTTGGTTGACACACCTCTAGTGGTGGTGTGGATTATTGTATGCCGTCGAGTTCTGTGGTGGCTCTGCTCCAAGAATTACTGGACATGGGGTAACTTTACTCTCAGATCCATGGGCACTACAGGTTTGTGAGTCGGGATTAGTCATGCAGTTCACATCTTTAACACCATTATCCAACCAACCTGTAGGGTTTCTACATCTGTTGCTAGAGGAACAATCTTAGCTGGGTCAAGCCCGAGGTTAGTAAGGCACTTTATCAGGTGACTGACAATGGTGTGAGCTTTTGTATCTTCAGTGGCTACATTTGTTACTGCGTCACCATTCTTCACATACCTTATACACTCTGATAAATTTTTCTGTATTGATAAATTTGTGCATTCATCTATCATTATTGCATATTTCTTGGACTGAAGGATTTCTTCTATAAGTGACCTCTGGATAACTCTACTTATACATGACTTGAATTCTTATATTTCATATTTGCTCCATTTGAATTCTGTAACTCAAGTAAACTGTTGAATCTATCAGAGGGCAACTCCTCCTTTGATACATAAAAGATTGTATGACACAATTTACTGTCATCATTTGATACAAAGATTGAATTATCTTCCTTGTCAACATCACTGTCATACATTTTACTCTTGTCCCCAGATTCCTTCAGTAAACCTTTCTTGGCTTAAAAGTGATTGATGAACAAATTATTTTACATAAAACACAAACAAAACAATTTTGAGTTATCTTTATTAAACTGTTGTCCATCATAACTATTATTATACCAATTTGATACATCGTCTGATTACCTATACCGTATAATTACCATTATGCTCAAGTTTTGTCAATAGCGTCTGGCACAGCTTGAACTTGGTCGTTCGTTATCTGGTTATTGAACCTTTGAATAATGACTTCCTGTCAGATTCAACTTTTTATCATGGGAGATAGGTTGGTTGTATCTAAGAGGGACTATTGTAGTATTACAGTGTATTTTATACTTTGAATTTTATTGTCTCGCATTTATATAAAATTTCATGTAATCATTATTTCAAACAACAGTTTCTTTTGTTGTTTTTTTAAGTTTCAACACTGTTGCCAATATGAGCCTGTACTTTGGAATGTTCTGTTTTCTGTTTGTAAGAAAATTTATACACTATGCTATCATGGTGACATAAAGGACCAAAACAGTATCAAAATAAATTATTAATTCAAACCATTGTAGCAGCTGCTTTTGTAATGTTAATCATGTATGTTATATACATGAAATTCACCTGTTAGAAAATAATTTGGAGAAGGTTTACTCAGATTTTTATGTAGTAAACGTAGAAGAGGTTAGTTTTTATGCTAATTTTTTGTACTGGTATCATATCTATTAAATGAAAGTTAGAACTGTATGTGTTAATTTATATTTCAGTTTCACATATTTCACTGTTAGTTACATCAGTCACTAGAAAAAAGAAGATCACATTACACAGGGTTTTATCTGGATTTTGTCATAGGTATTGGGTAAAAATTAGCAAAACTGTCTCTAAAATTTAGATACAGAAGTCTCATTTCATGGAAGTTTTGTCATTTGTGGATGTCAGAGTCACTGAAATATTTACCACATATCATTTACTTTTTGTTTTGTCTTCAGGGCTTTTTTTATGTGAACATAGGAATTATTTACACATTTTTTGTTATTTTTAGGAAGTATATGATAATCAGTAAGTATGTAATATAATTAGTGAAATTATTCACTTTCCCATATGAATTACTTTGGAGTTTTCTTTTGAATACACTGTGCTGTAGTTTTGGTACATGAAAGTCAACATTACATTTGCATTATGAAATCCACAATGGTGCATGTAGCAAACCACCACTAATGTTTGTATGTTCTGGTAGTTAGTTATACCCTGTTATTTGTTTCATGTTACTTTTGTGAAAAGTATTGGTTAGAATGTTTAATATTCTCTTTTTCTTATTTTTAATTTATCATTCTTATGAACATTTTGAGTTGTTAGGACTAACCTAAATATTGAGAGCTGGCCAAACCTTATTAGATATTATTGGATTATAGCTGAAAATATTCCAACATTCTTCAGTGACGGTACTCAGCTGATGAAACAAGGTATTCTGATCATTAAAATGAAGAACATAAGAACAGTATATTAAAGCAGTTGTACATTCAATTTTTTTTTAATTTTGAGCTATGTAGGTAGCTTGCTTTTAATCAAAGATAATATTAATTAAACTTAATGTCTTAACATAACATAAAAGTTTATTTATCTTTTTAAATGAAGATAAAAGAACACAATTACTTCAGTCAAAATCAGATTTGTTTTAGTTTACGTTAGATCAATATTTTCTTTCTTGAATTTACATATGTACATAGAGGCAATTTTTAATTACTTTTGAAAAGAACTAATAAATAATGAATAAATTCCATGCTGAATTTCCCATTACTTTCAAAAGGAAAAATATTTTTTTAAACTGAGTTTAACAACTTTCACACAAACATAGGACATTTTACAAACACTGTGCACTATCTTGGTAAGGACTGCATGGTGCACTTAATGAAAATTAATTTTCATGACATTCAAAGTCCTATATGTTTCAGTGTCAGAATGTTTGGAATTTTACTTTTAGGAACCTACATAAAAGCTCTAAGTATATTAAACTTCTTTACAAATAGTTGAGTGGAACATTGAACATAAGTTTCAACTTATCTTTATGTATAATAGTTAAATATTGTGCTGTAAGGTCTAGGCTAGACCAAAAATGTGAATTTTGTTCTTTGTTGATTGTTAAATTCCAAGATGATACACACCTTTTCACACAGAAAGCTATCTTCCTTGTACGTCTGCCTGAGATTTGTATACCACTAGCCTTTAGGCAACTACCACCTAAATTCATGAGATTTCTTGTGATTTATGCTATTGCATAATGACATTATTATGCAGAAAAAGCCCTTCACTATTCTCTTAGTGCACTAACTCCCTCTGTGGTTTTGCACTCCTGATCATGCTTTTTCATTGGCACTGAACATAATAGATATATTTTGAATTTCACAATTTACAGAAGTTTGCAGTAGATTGAAGGACTTTTTTCTTCTAAATATGAATTCTTAAGTTCATGTAACTTTAACTTCTAGTGTGAGTGAGGAATAACCTCACACAAGTCAAGTTTCACACTTGGCTACTGGAGGCCCATTAAATATGGATAACATTGTGCATAGGGTAATAGGTTCCATTATGCAGCCATGAGTTTTGGTGCCCATCCATTCATTTGGCATTCCATTCCTTCATTCTAAGGGGAAGCGTGAAGAGGATTATGACTTTGACCATTTGTTTCCACTTCTTGGTTATGCCTTAGGAACCTCATTTCTTATTGAAGAAAATTTTCTGGTTTCCTTGCATTATAGAGACCTTATAAATCAGGTGTGTTATATTCTCTTGTTTCTGTGTTATATGACATTTCCATTCCCACTTTCATAAACCTACCCCTAACCAGTGTTATGTTTTCCCTCCTCCTCCTCATATTAGACCCATTTTGTTTCTGCAAGATTATGCCTTGTTCTCCTCACCTTTATGATTCCTATATCATGACATAAAGTCATTCTATTTTCCCTTTTATGGAGTCACAGACATTGGAGTCTCTTTTTCCTGTGTGTGGGCTGACCTTTTGGGGTTAGTTTCTTTCTATATTATCCAATTCTCTCTACTTTGGCTAAACCTCTTTACTGTGGTTCATTATCTTTCCTGTCTACACTTCACAGAGCACCAGATGATTTTACTGGTGATTCCCATTCCCTTCTTCTTTCTGCCATGGCCTGTATTACTACTTTGTCTCTTTCCCTGCTCATTGGATCATTTGCTGTTGAGACTTGTAGGGTAAGGATATCTTTTTTTTCCATGTTCGTCTTTCTTTTTATGAGACCTCTGCTTCACCTTCTCTCTCTTTACTTTTTCATTTTTGGGCATATTCCAGATTTAATTGAATCATGGGTGGAAGCTACCCATCATCAATTCTTGTTAACTTCTTTGGTTTCCTGACAATCCCAACACCCGCACTTCATTCTCTTCTCTCATCCTAGTTCCTGTGTGTCCCGTATTTCCTTTTTGTTTTCCCATCCTTCTCTTTCGGCTCAACCATCTTCAGCCAGATGTCAAAGTTACTGGGCTCATTGGTGACTGTTTTGGCAGATTCAAATCTCTCATCCTAGTTCCCCTGTTTCCCATATTCCTTTTTGTTTTCATGTCCTTCTCCTTCTGCTTAACCATCTTCAGTCACATGTCCAAGTTACTGGGCTAGTTGGTGACTGTTTGGCAGATTCAAATCAAGTGGGGGGATCTTTTGTCGAGGTATGCACATCTTTTGGAACAACTCTCAGCAGACAGATGGGTTACTATTGTTCTCACTCACTGACTCTCCATCCATTTCTCCTTAGCTTCCTCTTTCAGTTCACAACCAGTTCACTTCCCCCTTTCTTCAGATTCCCCATCTACCTTCAACATCTGGAAGATAAAGTGTTGGATCTTTAGCACAAACAGGGCATAGAGAACATGTACAACCCTTCTCCAGGGTTTCACTCACACAACTTCATAGTTCCCAAAAAGATTGGAAATTGGCAGCTGGTTATTGACCTTTCCTCCCCGGGAACCTTCTTCCTCCTCATGTGGGCCATTTTATTCCCATTCCAGAGTCTTTCTGGTGTTCCCTTCAATTAATTCATTGAGATCACATTTTCTAGTTCAGTGATCTTCTGTTCAGAATTGTCTCAACCCCTATGTCTTTAACAGAGTGGTCAGGGCCGTTTGTCATAGACTGGGTTTGTGATTCGACCACTACATGGACGATTGCCTTTTCCTGTCTCACTCACAGGCAGAGTCCTCACTTGAAACTTCAATTCTTCTGTGTGAGGCTACTGTTTGGGTTGGCTTGTCAAGATCTCCAAATTCTTTCTAACTCCCACCCAGTATCTTGGGAGTTATTCTTCAACTCCCTTCTCAGCTGGGCCAAGCCATATCCTATCTGACTGCAGGCACTGGTGCTTTCTGTCACCAGGATACAAGCATCTCCTACTCATCCTGCATGAGAGGTTATATCCCTTTTGGGAACCATGGCATCATTGAAGCTGCTTATTTCTCTGGGTCATGCTCATATATGCCTCCTCCAATGGTCCTTGCAAGACCACTCAAGGGAACCCTTTGGCTCAATGATTCTTCTGTTCCCTGCTCTTCTTGAGGACCTTTCTTGGTGGCATGACCACACCAATACTACTATTGGAATTTTTCTACCTCCATCCAAGCTTGACTTGCACCTTTCCACAGATGCTTTCCTCTTGGGAAGGAGAGGGTATTCGAATGATATCATTACATCAGGCACTTGGACCCAGGATGAATCCTCCCTCCACATCAATGTGCTGAACCTCTTGGCAGTATGCCAATCGTGTTCCTATTTCTTACCCTTCATGATGGATCATTTAGTTATGGTTTACTCTGACAACAGTTGTTTTCTATACCACCCATCAGGAGGGGTATCAGATCCAGGACCCTTTGTTTTCAGACCCATTACCTTCTTTATTGGGCCCATGCTTAACAAATTGCCTCATTGCCTGTCATGTTCTGGGTGCTATGAACCTTATTTTGGACCAGCTCTCTCAGCTTTGATTGTGTTTTGCTCACAGAATGGTCTCTTCACTTACATGTTTTCCATTGGGTGTGTTCTCTCACAGAGTCTCCTCTTTGCTACACTCTCAATTTCAAGTCTCCTCTCTTTTGGTCTCCTGTTCTCCATCCTTCAGACCTAGCTGTTGATGTATTCAGCCTGGACTAGTCAGATCTTTTCCTGTATGCTTACGTGCCTCTCCTTCTGTTACCCCAAATCCTAGCCTTAATTTGTGACACTCCTTGCTGAGTCCTCTTGGTAGCACCTCTGTGGCTGGCTTAAACCTGTTTTCCACTTCTTCATAGTCTTTCCACTAATCCTCCTCTTCCCCTACCACCCATATCCTCTATTGCTTCAGCCTCACACGTTTCTGTTCCATTAAGGAATCTTGTCCCTCCATCGTCACATTGGGATTTCTCTGGTCCATTGCCTGTAGAGCCAGACTTTCTTGGAGGCTAACCTTTCTCCTTTCACATTGTTGGCATCCATCCACGTTGTCCATCTATCAGCATAAGTGGCATATTTTTGGCGTGATTGTCCTATGGTTGGCCATCTCTCCTCCTTTACCTGGCTGTTTGACAACTGATTGGCTGTCTCTGCCATTGCCAGTTATTGCACCAACTTTTGCACTTTTGAGATCCTTATCACTTACCAGTTCCTAGCTGCTGGGGTGGTGTACAATGAAGAACCCTCATTGACTGGGACTGAATTGCTAGAGGCTGAACAAATGGTGCCAATCAGTGGGAAGTAGAGTGGTGATGACACTGACGGTGTAGCACATATCACATCTTATATAATTATATTCATAACATGCTGGTTTCAGGGTGGTTTGGTGTTGAATCAGCATAGGACTAGCTTACACAAGTCCTCACACATGTGGTTGGTAGGGGTCTGCCTCCTACCAGTGCTGGTCCAAGAAGCCTGATGGTAGAGTTGAGGTGAGCACTAGGAATGATCTGAATGCCCCCAACCATGCTACTCATATTGGCTCTCCAACATCTTGTGTGCAAGTACTTGGGTGGCCATGTTCTTATTCTGCCAATACCCATGACACATGGAGCAAAGAGTGTACACTGGAAGAGATGATATGCAGTCTCCCACAAGTCTGCCTCTATGGAGCCCCTGCCATCAGGAGTCACACTCCATGGGTCTCCTTTGAGTGCTTTCTGGAGGGAACTCATCTAGATAACTTCTGCATCAGTTCCTGCACCATATCCACGTGGGATTCTAGTTTTCTTGTGTAGAGGTGTGTTTTGCCTTGGATGTTAACATTTTTCTTATCTGAAAATATATTTCCTATAGATACTCACTTCTTCCAACAATTCCTATCCTTCCTCCCCATTTCCAGTGCAAATTAGTTTCCTTGCCTCATTAGAGAATGATCACAAGTGCAAATGCATAGACTGAGTTTGTGAACTCTGATGTTGTGTCACCCTCCTATTGGTGGAGGGCTTTTGCTGCATAATAATGTCATTATGCAGTAGGACAAATCATGGGAAATCTTATGAATTTAGGTGGGAGTTGACTGAAGGCTAATGGCTTGCAAATCTCTAAGGCAGACTTATGAGGAAGATAGCTTTCTATGCTCAGAGGTGAATATCTATTGGAAACACATTTTCAAGTAAGAAAAATGTTGTTTTGAGTGTGAACCTTAAGTTTCATTCTTATTGAATGGTCACTTTGTTTACATATAGATAATTTTATTGTGTATTAAACATCCACTGTATTAGATTCTCTCTCTCACTTGTTACTTTAATCTTCATTAGGATTTATTTTTTGAGCTGATTAGCCAAAGTGGACAGTCTGCGTCCTTGTCCTTTTTTCTGTTAAAAAAAAAGTAGAAAGTATAATGTTCAATGTTCTATATATTTGAATCATGTTTAGTTTGGATTATTTGGTATCAAATTAACTGCTGACTAATAATGTCAATATTATTGATTTTATGAATCAAAAGCTTTAAAGGAATGTGTACATGTGTATATTTAGATTTATTGGTCTTCCTCACCTTTTTAGGAAGAGTATATGCAACAACTTTATGAACTTGTTCCTAACTATGGATATGAAGTATTTAAAGCACAAGTAGATGAGGAAGGAAAAGTATGGATGGTAAACTTGCAGGTGGATCCTTATTGCAGTGAACAACCAGGTCTGAGCATGTACATTGATGGTAGTAAAAATGTAAGTTTGTATTTTATTCTCTTCATTTTAATAATTTATGAACAATTTATTTATTTTTACTAATTCTGTAAATCTATTTGTTATTAAGTAATGTGTATGAGAAAATTCAAGATGTGAAGCCACACACTTATCACATTGACATTAAACCTCTGTTGTAAAAGAACAATACCATCAAATTAAAAACATAGTCTACAGAACTACTTTCTTCTGCAGTAAAATTTACTGTAATGCAGTTATAATAAAAAGTATTCTTTATTTTGATGAGTTTACTGTCAAGTCATGTTTTTGTGTTTTTTTGTCATGTTCTTAAAGCTTTTCTATGAGCTGTCATTAAGCTATTTGTTGTGAGATGTTTTTGTTTTATCTTGTTATGAGAAATTTTCCCATCTATGTTTTATTGCTCTTTAGTCTTAGAAAAAATACTGTATTTATAAATTTTTGAAACTTTTGTACTGTAGTCTTTGTTTCTACTGTTACTCCATGTGTCTTAGGTGAAGCTTGGATCAGCAGATTCTGGCAGTTCAAAGAGTGATGTTTCATGGTCTGGACTTTCTAAGGGTAAAAATTGTCAGGTTTCACTTTGACAATTCCATAGTGGTATCTTCCATTTCCCATCAAGGGGACACTTGGTTCAGGTCTCTCTGTTATCGAACCATGGATCCTTTTTTTTAGGCTAACTCCTATTATATCACCCTACTAGCTTGCCATGTTCCAAGGGGTGATGAATTTGGTGGCCGATCAACTGTCTCAACCCAGATGGATTCTCCCGACAGAATGGATGCTGCATCATGAGGTTTTCTATTGGTTTTTCATTTAGTTCGGAACACTGATGATCACCAACCACTTCTCGGATCCTGTTGATAGTACCAGATTGGTGGCTAAACTCTTGTTTCCACTTCTGTGGTACCTTCAGGAGTACCCACCTCTTCTAATTCCTCTTTGGCTATCTGTGTTGAGGATATTATACATCCAGCTGTCCTGAAGCTCCAGCTTCATGCATGGAGATTATGCAGTCCTTTGCATGATGTCGGGGTTTAACTTCTAAAGTTACCATGTATCTGTCTCAATCTTTACATAGTCACACAATGGACATTTATCAATGGAAATGACACCCATATCGAGAATGGTATATGGAGATGTTGAATCCACTTCATCCAGAAGTGCCAAACATAACTTGTTTTTTGACCTAGCTCTTTGACAACGGTTTTAAATCTTCCACAGTTGCCCTATATAAAGTAGTTTTATCAACTTCCTTTAGATACTAGAAACAAAATTTATTTTAGACCACAGTAAACCCTGGCCTCTTCAAGTCATTAGGGGTTCTGCATCCCAAACAATCATTTCAGTTACCTAAATGGTCTATTAAGGTGGTATTTCATGCTATATCTCTATATCCATCTGAGACTTTAGCCTCATGTACCAATTATTGCATTTCCCTTAAGGTTTAATTTTTGTTGCTGCTGGCCTGCAGATTTTGCTGGTTGGAGTTGTTTGCAGTAATTGTGCACAGGATTCTTTATCATTCTACCTATGTCCTCCTATACTCAGATAGATTCTTCTTCCCTAAGATGCTGGCAGTTATGGAAGGGGATAAATTCTTTTCATCAATTCGTCTGACCACAATTTCTCACCTGTATGATCGATCAAATCTTGATTGTTTGTGATGTCTAGTGTTTTGAAGTGTTATGTTGCCTGAACTAATGCCTTTAGAGGTGCTAGGCAATGACTTTTTATTCGTTGGGATAATTCAGTTTCCCAGGACTCATTTCCTGTTAGTTTGTCAAGGGTGGTATGGAATTGATCCAGACCACTTATTCTCTGCTCTCGTTCGAGGTGAGGAGTATTTTCTGAGTCATGTATCTTCAGAGTTTTTGCATTTTTATGCTCTTAATAGCCCAATTGAATTCCCTACTGGAAGACATTGAGTGGGCTGGTATGTGGTCCTCGTCTAATACTACCTCCAGTATCATAGTTACTAAACTTGATAAATTATAATGGAATTCTATGGTATATATAGTAATTCTATGTAATTTATAATTTTTGGTTATT
>NW_013666505.1:162707-180736 GCF_000517525.1 Limulus polyphemus
TATATATATATATATATATAAAACCTAAAAAAATTATTTCATTTCACATTCTCCACGTGCAAAGTGGTCATAACAAGAAGAGGTAATTGTTTGCTTTACTTCTTCATTTACTGTTCAATGTTTTAACAAAAATATGTTTAAGAATTTTTTGTAAATAGTGTTGCTCAGTCTGGTATGCTTGTATTTAAATTCCACACTAGCAACCTTTATATCGGTTCCTGGTTGCAATGGTTGCATCCATCTGGATGCAATTTTGGATGGTGACATCTTATTATAATATTTCTAATGGATCGCTACTCATGGACTATCATGAGTAAAGTTAAAGGGGATTTTGCCAGTCCCTGCTGATCTAAGAGCCGAATCAGTCAAGATCAGTTTGCTTTTAAAAATTAGGGATCGTGGTTGACCTGTTGCACTGTCTCTGGAGGCCTGTTCCTCGGGACTCCCCAATGCTTATGTTCCCCCTTACTTCTACTAGTGGAGCTCGGAAGTCCTTACCACACCCAGTTCCCAGTTGCTTGGGTGGTGGACAGAGGAATTTCCTTCAGAATGTTGAGTTTTCTCCACTCTTGGAGAAGAGGGCAAAGTTGGGGACCCTCCTATCTGGGTCCCTGGAAGTTTTTTCCCAGATGTCGTTAGGAGCAGGACCAACCTACATGTGAGCCTACTCGTAAAACCAGTCCAGATTTGACACTTAGCTATCCAGTTGGGGGTGCTTGGACCCTCTTATGGTCTTATGCTGTTCATGCAGGAGGTCAACTACTTACTCGTAAACCCAAACTCGATGCGGATCCATCTTTAGTCCTTGGAGGGACAGCATTCCACATCCTCTCCATAATTTCATGGGTAAGTGGAATTCTCCTTGCCCACTTGGTGGGGGAGTGAAGACAACTGTTTGTCAATCCAGACTGGAAGAAAAATCATATAGTGATATCTCTGCAAATAGTAAAGATAAGAAGCTGTTATTTTTATTTTATAGCTTGTCAATATTGGTAATTTGAGTTTTTAATTCATAAGAAACTATAGACTTTGTATTTGGACATCATGAAAATCTAATTTGAGCCACAATTGCATTCAACATACACAAAAATCAATATTTAGGATTTTTTTTTAATATTTATTTTTAAATTAATAAATTAACTAATGTGTTATAATAAATTTTGAATTATTATATACAATTTGATACCAAATTTTGACATACATTCCTAAAAGAATAGTTCAAAAAAATTTTGAATGTAAGAGTACAAATGTAATAATATGACCTTTGATTCCTGACCATAGGAAGACCTATAGCAAAATGGTTAAAGAATGCATTTGTTAATTCCTGAAAAAATGGGGGTGTGGAATCCCTAGAATCCCTCCCCAAGACTTGCACCTGCATGTACACCATTTGATGATGCAGCTATTAAATTGGGGTCAATTTTTAGGTTGAATTGCCTGATCTTGTAGTAAGAGAGTTAACTCTCTCAACACAGGCTCAGTCAATTTGACAAATGTTTCTATGTTCCTCTAATAGCATCACTAGCTCTTATTTGTGATTCTTTTCTGTATTTCCAAAAATTGAATTCAAGTCTGTCTTACTTTGTTGTGTGCACTTCTTATTATAATCATCATTATGCTAAGAAGTGCACACAACAAAATAAGATAGATTGGAATTCTATTTTAGGAGTTATGAAAAATAAACACAAATAAGGGCTGGTGAAGTTGTTAGAGCAATATAGAAACATACTCTCTATGCCACTATCTTTATGTACTATAAATTGTTTAGGCAATGTTATTTTACTTTCATTTACATTTAAAACTTTTGTAGGCACAGTGTATGTCTCGGATACTTTACTGGTAGACACAGCAATGTAAATTTTTGATATTTTCATCTCTATAAACTAAATGGTAACACAATCGACAAACGAATACAGGTACAACACGATCAAATCTGAAAATACAAAATAATTATTAAATTTGTTGTAAAGGAAAAGAGATATTAGTGAAAATTTTGTCCAAACAACTTCAATCAAGACCTGTGAAGGTCATTTGGTCAAAAAAAGGCTTAATACATATTTTTTGCAACATTCTTAACCATTTCTATGGTTTTTCAGACTTCTATGACACATTAGCTTCATTTGTTCATTATTTGTGGTTCTGTACTAAATAACTGGTAGGAAGTGATCATTTTAGTTTTTTAATTTGCTTCTTTGATACATACAGATATTTTAAATTTTACCAAAAAAGTTAAGTAAGTTGATTGTTTATAATTTTGGACATTAGTTTATATTTTTATTCTTCTGTAGTATGTTGGAGATTTATTAACTGCCAACTTATGAACTGGAATATGTTGTTTAAAGTATTGTTGATGTTTTTTTTGTAGACTAAAAGACATATTTGCACAATTGAAGACTTGTGTTTTATAAGCATGAGAAATGATGGCACTGTTGAAATCAATAGAAGAAATGGTATACCTCAGGTAAGTACAAAAAATGACTGTCCTTTGGGTTTTTTATCTCCCAGTATTTAAATTTTTAGGAGCTACAATATTCACATGAACCCATGTTTGTCCTGTACATATTACAACAAAGTTAGTTTATACCCATTACTTCTAAGAATTAAACAACTGTGTTGCAATGTCAAAAACAATCTAATTAGGAAAATATTGAAACATCAATTGTTTGTACTGTTATTTCTTTACGATTGACAACTATAATGTATAGTGGTATAGTAAAAACTATTAATCTCATTTTTTCATGATTCTAATGTACATATGGCATTTCCAAATTTACTGTCAGTTTCCTTTCTTTCCCTTGTAATTGGGAATTTTGAGGACAAAGAAGGACTGTAACAAACTTTTGACTAAACAATTATGAAGCTCAGTGCTACTAAAAGCATCAAACACTACAAATTATTTTGAGAAATCTCACAATTGCTATTAAGTTAACACTCATGTTATATTTAGAACATTGAATATGAACCAAAACAATTGTTAAACTTTACTATAATTTATAGTAGCTTCCCAGAGCTTTGGCATTTTATCTTTAAACTGAAATATGTAATGTAAATTTAAGCTTATCTATTTATAATTGATATTATCCCTTTATTGATTTTTATTTTGTAGCTATTGGTTTTGGTACATTCTCATTATCCCCATTGAAAACTGAGTAAGAGAAGTTCACAAAATATTTGTTTGTTAGTTTTGAACAATCAGATAACTAATACTGTTGCTCATGCATTCCCAAACTTTCTCAGTAGAAGCCCACCCCTTCCAAATATTCTACATTCTGACTGAGTACCTTAACAGTATTTGCTCTGGGTCCTTAACACTTTCCTTTGGGACCCTACTTTAGTTGATTCAAGTGATCTGTAATGCACACATCTGCAGCAGTATTTCTTTAACATTAAATATATGGAAACAAATCTCACAGAAGCAGTCGAAAGACAATTCTTAACATCTGTGTTAAGAGCTGGTGCAGTCAAATAACATTGAGACATATGTTGTTTAATGCCCACTTTTTTCTTCCAAACACCTCCCAAAAAAATTGACTACGCATTATATTTGCACACATTCAAACTTGTTAGGTATTTTACTAGAAGCTACAACCAAAAATCATTAAAGCATCATTGAAAGTTTAAAAAATTATGCATATCCAATGCAATGGATGGGACAGATGATGACATACTGTGGGAATCAGAAGAGAATGATGCAAAGATTCAAGGCAGTAAATCGATGAATACAATGAATCCAGTGGTAACACCAATTCTAGTGATGCCAAAGATTCATGTGAAAATCAATGATAAGCTTAGTTTGTTACCATGTATAAAACTTTTCAATAAATTTTGCAAAATTGACATATAAAGAAAAAAAAAAGTTAATTGAAAGATTTCCAAAAATGTTCAATACATCGATAGTTTACTGTATTTAGAAAGTATTCAATACATTTTGTACAACTGATGTGTATAAAACAACAAATTTTCTTCAAGTTAACCTTTCAAAATTGGGTGTGCATTATACTTCGGGGTGCATTATATTTTGGCAAATACAATGTGTTTTGTAGAGAAACTGTAGATCTAACAGTCAAATTACAGATATAATATGCGTGTTTCATAGAGAACTTGTAGATCTAACACACATGTGACAACTTGAATACATGTGTAAAAGTAGAATAACTGCAGACAGATCTAAAAGTTATTACAGGAACAATACTTGTTTAACCAATCTGTATCTAGTAGCCAGGCTAAGTGTTTTTTAGATAACTGGAGATCTTATGTGTGAAATTTCAAGATATTATTTAAACTCTTTCACTTTGTAATTAAGTAATGTTGCTAAGAAAAGGAGTATAAAGACTGAAATGAAACTAAGCATAAAACGTATGAAACACTGGTGCGTACATTTATTTTTTAATGAATCTTGGTTCAAGATATCGTATAGTACAATTTCATTTAGAAAAAATTATTCATCAATGAATTTTCTTTTGCTTTTATTAAACAAATTTTCCTTGAAACAGTTCCTGTTTTGCTTGATGCTGTTGTATTAGCTGTAGGCTAATTCTTAGCCTCTTCAGGTTCAATGAAAATCTTGTTATACATGCTATGAAAAGAGAATGTTTCAACTTAAGCAACGAGAGTTACACTGTAATGAAATTATCATACTGTACAATAATTACACAACTTTTGTCTCTTAACAATATTAAGTTAAAAATGTATTTATTACATATTAAAGATAACTTCTTTATATTTTAAACATTCACAAAACATTTATATATGATGATTCATCCTTGATAAAATTTACTGGTTTTTGTCAGTTAAAATTTTATCTATGGACTTTTCAATACCTTATCAAATCTAATAGCAAATTTGCTTTTTTTTTGTATCTGAAAATACCTCTACAAATAATAGAAATGAAACAAATTTTTTTTCTGAATTGTATCACTGCTACAGTATTAATTTCTTTTTATTTCTTTTGTGCATAGAATGTAAAAGATCTTTAATGGTATTTATTATTTTTTATCTGATATGTTCTTCTGTTGTTGCTCTTGTTTGTAACACTACATGTGGCCAGGGGTCTGTTTGTCAAAGTATTTCTTTAAGAAAGATATGTATACTACTACTAGTTAACTTATCTATGTGGATTTATGACACAGGTCAAAACACAAGCCATTAAATTTGCATTTAATCCCCTCACCCATACCAGTATAAATATGTTGATAACCCTTCACTGTATTCACTTCTGTTGAACACATACAAACTTTCTTTAAACATCTAACTCCATTCACTCAGCATTAGATTCACTATTGAACATGAAAATAACAAATGGTTATTCTTTCTTAAGCTCAAAATTCAAAAATATTCATTTTAAGTTTAATATGAGAGTGTTATTTAGTTTACATTGTGCAATAATTAAAGTAAGTTATTCTTATTCAACTTAAGTGTTTACGAATCAGTTGTTGTGAATTAATGTCACATTACTCGAACCTTCAGAATTTTTCATATTTCTTTAAATGAGTATTGTTACATCATGATTTCTCATTGATTGCTTAAATTTCTAGATCTCAGTTGGGCAATATGTATATATAGGCAACCAAGTTTGTGAAAATGAAAGTAAGACAATGTTAGAGAGAGAGATAGTCAAATGGATCTAGTCTGTATTTGTATAGTGTATAGTAACAATTTTTAAAGTGTAATAATTGCTGATTGTATTGTAATAACAGAACAGAGAAGAATAATACATCTTTTCAATTGGGTTCCAAAGTAGCTGAACCAGCCTATGTGGATTTTTGACATAAAATATAATTATTTAAAGCTCTGGATACAACTGTGATAATTTATGGGGTAATATAAGTGAATTTATCACTGATTGTGTTGTGATAACAGAGTAGAGAAGAATAATTTGTCTTGTTGGTTGGATTCTAAAGTAACTGAACCAGCCTGTGTGAACTTTTGATGAAAAGAGACGATTATTTAAGGCTCTGTGTATGACTGTGGTGATTAACTGTGTAAGGAACATTTGTATATACATTTGACTTGTTTTGAATATATTATTTTAAAACAAGTGGATTGTGTGCTGTTCGTTTGTTGTTGAAATTTTTTGGCAACAAGTTGCAGATGCCTACTGTAAAGAATCCTACCCACACATACATAAAAAACTGACAAACCTCATAAACACAACTTCAATATTCTGCTCATTGGATAATATTAATGAAAAAAATCACCATTCTAAAGCATTCCTTCATTCATACCATCAAATTTACACCAGTTATTGTTGAGAAAATATCATACAACCACCAAAATAAAAATCTGAAATCTTGGTTGATACTAATAGACTAACTGACAACACAACATTACACTGCAAATTACCTCTGAAATTATATCAACTATAATTCACACTTAGACAAAACTTATCATTAAACAAAGAATTTCTGTCAGCTTCTAATTTATTCAAAAACCTGGCTTTAAACGAAAATCCTTACTAAATAAAAAAAATTATGTAGAAGAACACAATACCATCAGCATTTATAAAATAATGTATAATTACTGTCTGTGATTCTACATTGATGAAACTAGAAGAAAATTGTAAAACTGATTTCTTGAACTTAAATCCCTACCATGTTTTCTGTAATTTTGGTACAAAAAAATCACATATATTTATATATATCTAGTAAAACATTAAGAGCCAGACACTAGTAAAAGTAAAATCAAAGAAACCACCTTAACCTTGGTAATACTATGGTCAGGGGTTAAAGGGCATGTCATCATGTTTATAGCCTTATATTTAAAATTGTATTGAAATACTATTTTAAGAATGTATGTAAATAAGTTTGGTATCAAATTGTAGATTATAACTCAGATTTTAATATTATACATTAGTTAATTTCATAATTTAAAAGTAAATATTAAAATTCCTAAATATTAATTTTTTTGTGTCACGTGGCATGTTGAATGCAACTGTGGTTCAAATTATATGTTTGTCATATCCAAATACAAAGACTATAGTTTCTTACGGACTAGAAACTCAAATTACTGATACTGAAAAGCTAGAATATGAAATAAGAAACTCCTGTCTTTCCTATTTACTGAGATATGGCTATATCCCAATGACTTCCAGCTACTAATTTTTTTAGTATAAAATTTTATTCTTGTCATATTTTATTCCACAAATAAAACTAGTGGATGAAATTGTATAAAATTTAACAAGAATGTTCCTAAAAGTATGTAGTTTCAGAAAAATAAAACATTTAATTTACATTTTTCTACTATTTCTAATAAATTTTTTTTTTATTTAATATATTTTTTTGCTCTCCCAATTTGAATAGTTCACCTGCAAAGTGATTTTTATAAGAATTATAAAAATACTATTTTTCATCATACAGTATCACATTTCATTTTTATAATCTCTAGAACCTCTTACATGAATATCAAAAGTTTTTAAGGTAAATATTTATATTTTCCATTTTCTATACTATATCACTAACTCTTTATCTATTAACATCAACTTACAGTGCAATGAAATGTTTAAGAGGTTGAAATATGTACATACCTTTCAACTCTGTCGAGAAATCCACGAGAATAGTCATATTTTTCATATGTGCATAATTTCATGTTTTTATCTTTTCACTTATAGTTTATTTTTAATTTTCCTTTCACATTCTTTATTTAGTATATTTAATGTCCATATATTAACTGATGCCTGCTGGGCTTTATAAGGGTATTTTGGCAGACTTCCCGCAGAGATGCATTGCTGAAACAAATTGGTGCTTGTACACACCATCTTGTTTATAATATTTCAAATATAAAAGTAAGACCTAAATGCAATTTAATTGTCTCTAACTATAGCATATGTAGGTAAGAAACCACCCTACGTGCTACAGTTGATCAAGTAGACAACAATAGGTATGGTAGTTACATGTACACTGTAAGGAAAAATGGGTGCCAATTTCAAATTAATCATTAATATAGTATAGTGTAAACTGAGCTCTTTCTAATGATTATATACACTTGTGTCAACTAACTACTTGTACGTTGTAGATCTTAAGGTAAAGTATAGAAGGTAAGTGTGGCAACCATCAAGCGTTGGAAAATTTATTTCTCTTTTCCAGTGAATACAGTTGTAGGTCTTTATATCTCATGTCAGTTAGGTCAAACACGCATCATAAGTGTGTAAAAGAAACTTGTGTACATTGCTAGCTCATGTACCTGCTGAAGTTGAGATTTTTCATAGCTCGTGATAATGTGGATAACGTGACAAGAAAACTGCAGTTTGAATATTTTTTGAAAGTTTCCTTTAAAACAAAGTAATTAAAACTTAGATAACATAAAATTTCAAATTATATTATACCTTATAATGTTACTTTCCTTGAAATATATTGATAGTAATGCAGTTTAATTAAATTTTGAGTGTTACACAGTACCATACACAGAAAGGAATTTTCAAATGGTGCCAGGGACATAGGGGTATTTAGCAAATCAAATACAGAGACCCTGTCTACTTTTTCCAATTTTGTAAATGCTTGCTTACACTTGCTTCACTCTATCATGTGTTTATAACCAATGAAAAGCTCAGAATTTTCCCCACATGGTTTTCTCAGCCTATTCCAGGTGAGTGTTTTCTAAGGCTAATCTTTTTATTCCCAATCTCGGAAGGAAAGGGTAAGAGAAAATGGTGTTTTAAAATCAATATTGTTTAGACCAGAATAAAGCTTAGTTAGTAAGCCTGATAAATTACAATGGAATTTTGTGATATTGTTAAAGAAATATATAATTTTTTTTATTTCAAAATGCATGTATAAAAAACCTAAAAAAGTTATTTTGTTTTACTATCTGTATGTGCAAAATTTGGCAAGGTACAGCAAGCGAGTATAGACTTCTTTACAATCATAAGTATTAGAGATCCTTGTTTTCTTTACTTACTGTTCTATGTTTTTAGAAAGATAACTGAAATTTAAGAATTTACTTGTAAATAGTAATAATATATATACGCATATGTAATGTATTATAACCGAAATGTGACTATATTTTACAAAATGCTGGTCCACTAGAACAAAGCTAAGACAGATCACTTTGTAAGCTCCAGTATTATGTTTTTGGATGTAGTAAAATATGATGCACATGTGCCCTTATTGCAAATTTTGTAATGTTAGTCAAACACGGCTAAAAGATCAATAAAATATAAAATAATAAACATAAACTGTAATGTTACAAGACTTAAGCTATTCAGAATAAACATTTGTGGCTTCATGTTGCAACTTGTAGCCATTCTAGAACAAAAAAAACATAACTTAAATCTTATTTCCTAATTTTTTATGGTGGATACGAGTTTGGTCAATTCAACCAAACCCATACAGAGAAAGATAGAGAAAATAACAAATGAAATATAAAGTTTTTCTAAAAAGAAACGTTTGATATTTATCTGGATTTAATTAGGAGATTATAAGGATTTAACAAATGAAATTTCACAATTTTCTGATGCATAAGGGTATTTTTTTTTTAAATGCATGAGCAAATCTTCAGTTTAAAGATCTTAAAACTTAATTTAAAAAATCTGATATTTTCTGTAAGAAAGCCTTGTTATGTTTAGTGTTAATCTGCTTACTGTATTGAAAGTTATAGTATGAAAACTATAACAAGCACAAAATGTTTATGAGGTCCGTCCCTGGGGCTGAGCTCATAGTGAAAGGGTTAACTGAAAGAGCAACCTCAATCTTAACCAATTGCCTCTGAGTGAAAAGATTCCTTTACTAAGCTCTTAAGTAATTTCTGGTCACAATACTTTTATGTTTCGTGCTGTGTGTATCTATATTTCTGTGCCTAGGTAACCCAATTGTACCTGATGATGACAAAACCATTTCAAAGTATTTTACATTTGTTGTTATGATAAACTTGTAAAAAAGGTTTCTTTGTTACCATTCAAACTGTCTCCAAACTTCATTATTAACATAAAACCATGAGTTAGTTTTAACTTTTCATAAGCACTAAAAACCCTTTTTGCCATGCCTGCAATTCTTAACCTTAATATGTCAACTTTTTGTATATCTCTCTTCAGCCTGAAGTGTGTGCTGCTTTGTCTGTTGCATCTAAAAAAACTTCCTACATCTTCATCTATTAGGTTGTCAAGAAATTAATTGCACTTTTTTTTTAGATGAAAAAAAACCAAACAACTTGTATAGCAAAACAAAACATCTATTAAATGAATGAGTCTCTATTCTTATTGATGATGCTTTTCCATCTTACAGTCAGGTTGTTAATGCCCTGATTAAAGAAATCACTTGGATTTGAAGCAAAAAACATGTCGATGTCCTCTTTAACACCTTCCACATTTGCATAAGTTTCCTTTTAAGATGGTGTTGCAGCGAACGAAAAAGATGGTAATCTGATGGTCCCATATCTGGAGAATATGTTGAGTGGGGGAGAACTTCCCAACCCAACTCTTTAATCTTTTGTTGCGTCAAACATGCCACATGTGGACATGTATTGTCATTGAGAAGAAGAACACCTTTCCGATTGACAAGTGAAGGGCGTTTATGATGAAGGGGTTGATTTAAATGTTGCCGGGTACTGACTATAGATCTCTGCATTGGTAGTTCACTGTGGATTGAGGAGTCCAAAATGAATTACTCCTTTCATGTTACACCAAGTGCAAAGCATCACTTTCTGCAGATGGAGTCCAGGTTTTGGGATCAGAAGTGGTTTTTGTTTAGGACTGAGGCATTGTTTTTGGCATTTAATATTCGCATAAAGAATCCATTTTTCATCACCAGTGACAATTCTGTCCAAAAATAGTTCATGTGTATTACACAGCAGAAGAGACAAAGCAGTGTTCACACGTTGGAAACGATGATCATTGGGGATTTCGTGAAGCACCCAAACACCTTCTTTATGGAGTTTCCCATATTCTTTAGATATTTGCGTATTGTTTCATGAGAGACATGCAATTTCAGGGCCATTTCACAAGTGTGTTTCCTTGGGTTAGATTCAACAAGTGTCTTAAGAGCATCAATATCAATTCCAACATGTTAGCCTCTGCCATCACAGTTTTTAAGACTAAAGTCACCTGAACGAAATTTGCTGAACCATCGTTGACACTTATGAGCATTCAAAACATTACCATAAACTTCTTTGATAGTCTTTGTGGCTACGATCCATTGTTTCCCTTCTTGTATTCAAACAGCATTATATGCCGAATGTGTGACTCATCATGCACCATCACTATAAGGGATTAGAGTATACTAAACTTTACACATTATATAGGCTACACTAACGTGAAATTTAGACAGTTCATTTAACTATTATACGTGATGTACGTTTTTTGAGGGGTGGTTAATGAAAGTGTTCTAAAATGCAACATTAATTTCTTGAAGACCTTATAGTTTACTGTAAAACTAATAATTATTTGTTAATATTAAGAGCAACTTATTATTACAAGTATATGTGGATGAGTTTGTGCAGCAGTTGAAGTATTTAAGCCAGTTTGTAGAGGTGGAGGTTGATGTAACATGTGATATAAAACGTTTTTTGGTTCTGCTTTCATATCTACACCCCCATAACCATTTTTTAGCTACTTATCTAACTTAATTACTTATACCACATTATTCTGTTTTGAGTAGTTCACGACTTTTTACAGTGTTACACACAAAATTTAATTAAACAACTATACTATCAATGTATCTCAATAAACATGGAATGTAAATGTTGTTTATAACTAAAATTTCATATTATCTAAGTTTTAATTTCTTAGTATAAAAAGAAGCTACATGATTTGTTTGTTGTTTTTTTGTCATGCAAATTTTGGGGACTCGTTGAGGCTTACAAAAGAATGTTTATTTATGTGCAAACTGCAATAGGTTTATAGAGAGTACTGTGAATCCTTGTTTCTTATATACATTTTTTATTTATTGTTATATGTTTATTTAACAAAAGTTTTCTCTACCTTAACACTAAATGCAATTAAGGAACAATTAAAAGAAAAGTTGAAAAATATGAAATAAAATTACTAATATTTTTATTCTGCACAGAATCTAGTATTAATCATAAAGAATCAAATTAATTATCTTAACAGCTTCAACTTCTAATAATATTTTCTAACCTGCTTTCTTTTAATTTTATGGTTTTACTGCTGCACTTTGAACCAACTATTATCAGTCTACTATGAGTAAAAACAATAAATCACAGAAATCCATTAGCTGGTTCCCATACAGCTAACATTAAAATCGCATAATTGTGAGTTGTCCTGTTACAAACGTTTGAGTGAGTACAATTCAGACATTTTATTCTATTGGAGTTTTATTAGGGTAAGCTGAGAAGTTTAGCATTTTTGCATGCTAGTTATAAGTTATAAATAGGAGTTGTTTAAAATACCAGGAAGATGCACAATTCAAGGAATTTTACATCAGAAACAAGGAGACAGAATTCACTAAACACGAATTATATATTTTCAGTCAACTTTAAAGATATTCCTTATTACAAATTGAGATGTAAGTTTTATAATCTTGATATTTAAAGTTACATTATCCATCTACCATTATTACCGTAATTTCATAATTCTCTTACACATACAAAGGAAATAAAGGAAAACTGGGTTCATTACTAGATTTTCTTACTTAGTAAAAAAGATTACTTAAAGTAGAACTGAACCTTGGGCCATGCAGAGTTTGGTTTCCACAACTCTATTCTCTCCTTCTCTTCTTGCATGAGAGATTCTCTCTCTTTTGGGGACTTGAAATTCCATGAAATCTCTTGTCCCCCTTGGGTTGTGCTCACATACATCTTTCACCGTACACTCTATACAATCAATGGAACCTCTCTTGGGATGATCCCTTGTCAGTTTTCCCCTTCCCTACAATGATTTCACCTGGTGGTTCAATGGGACCAATATTTCCTTCCTTGCATTTGGATTTTCAACTTTTTATAGCTGCTTCCATGGCAGGTTGAGGCACCTGTCTTGACTCTTTCGAGATCACAGGCAGATGGAACCAGGAGGAATTGACCCTTCATGCCAACCTGTTGGAGCTTTTAGCAGTTCATCAAGCTTCCATTTGTACATGGCCATTTGGGGATGGTCCATTTGGACAACTCAACTTGGGTATCTTATGTCAATCTGAAGGTGGGCACTTAGTCTTGTTCTCTGTGTTTCTGAACTCTTGACCTCCTGTTTTGGGCTCATTGTCTGTGTGTCCATGGCCTGTCATGTTCTGGGTGTTCTGAATCTTGTTGTGGATTGTCTTTTGAGATCCAATTAGATATTTCCCACAGAGTGGTCCTTCTGTCCTTCAATCGTTGTGCTTTTCTACGGCTTTTTTCACATCAATACCTTTGTCACTTACAATATTGTCAAGCTTTTCCTATTTTTGTCTTCGTTCCACATCCGTCGACTCTGGTAATGGGTGCATTCAGTCAGGACTGGTCCCATTTCTTCCTTTATGCTTAACCCTCTATTTATCTCCACTCTCATTCATGACACTCTTTATCAGGTATTTCTGGTAGCATTCTCTTGGTCACCTCAGTCATGATTTCCTTTGCTGAGCCTTCTGACTTCCTCTTCCACTCTCCCATTCCTCTCTTCTTCAGCCTCATACTTCTTTCTTCCATCCAGCTGTGTCATCAATTGAACTTCACTTGTGGGATTTGTTCAGCCCCCTGCACAGTCATTGGGACTTTTTTTGTTGTGTAGCCTTCTTCCTGTCTCATTCCATTTGCTCATCCTCCTTAGATGTTTATCAGCAGAAGTAGCATATTTATTGCCACTGTCATTTGCATTGATCCTTCCTACCTTCTCATCTGCATCCATCTGAGTTCTTCTCTTGGCTTTTCGATTAGAGCTTTTCTATTTTGATTATTGCTGGTTACTGAGTGGCACTCTTGGCAGCTTTCTGGTTTTCTCGTTTCCATTGGGTTATTGCCTTCCCAGTTTTTACTATACTCTTTTGTTCATTTCCTTTCCATTGCCCTTCTTATTGTTCTGGCCTACCTACCTGATTGGGAACTTAATGTTGTTCTTCATGCCCTTATACTATCTCCCTTTGAACCTTTGGCTTCCTGTTCCTTATACCATCTGTCCTTTAAAACTTATTTCCTTCTCCTTCTCACCTGTAGTCATCGACTTTCTGGTGTATGCTATCATCTCTTCTCACGTTCTATTCTATCACTCCCATATTGTTATCTTTCTGAATTACACTGTTCTTACCAAATCACCAAATGAACACTTGAACTATAGGTGTATCACTTAATAACAACCAACCTATTTTTTGCCATTTGTCAGTAGTAAATCAGTTTTTTTGCTGCTGTCTAAAAAATCAAGCATAGCTTATAGTTGAAAAAAAAGACTGAATTTGCTATTTTAAAGCCTGGCTCTGATTAACAGTTACTCCTATTTAACTTCTAAATAAACATCATCAATCAAAAATAAAATAAAGTTCTATCTTATTTTAACAAGTCATTTTAACTGACCCATTATTGGGAGTACAGGGACAAAACTGGTAAAATTTGAAAACTATCTTATCAACTTTTTTAAAATTCTGTCTTGTTCTATTTTGAAACAGAATGTTACTTTTGTAATGTGACAAGTTCAAGTTTTGTCCAGGAAATTAGGTAAATGATCGTTCTTAAAGTAATTAGAATTATTGATGAATGATACACAAATAATTGAATAGGCTTTTAATTTTATGTAACCTAAAAAAAAATTACATGTCTACAAGCTGTCATTGGCAAACTTTTTGATGGATGGATGGAAAAGCTAATATCAAATTCTCTTATTTTTTCAGGGGGACAATATTTCAAGGATAAAATACTATAACATGTTGTTCTTCATATTTATTTCTCTTTGCTGTGTGAATTATTTAAAACTCACACTCATTTAACAATATATATATATATATACAGATATCGTGCACATGCATAGTGATATAAATGAGATTTACTATTTTTATTCCAGAAATTAAAGACTGAATCCTAAGCATGTTTTTTGAAGCTATGAATGAAACACTACATTACAACAATCAAGCAAAATGGAGTAAGAATTATTATATATACATACTTACACCCCAATAGAAGAATTTGAGCTGTATGGTACTTAGGCATAGTATCCTCAGTATAGGTCTCGGGTTCATTGTGGTTTACTCAAAGAACTGAAAATACCCGTCCCCTCTGGAAATTTGAAAGTAGTTTTTGGGCATAAACTTTTTTGTTTTTCACTGGCACTAACTTTTGCACACATAAGCATACATTTTGTAATATCGTAATTTGCACCACTTCTTAGGTTAAGTTGTTAACTACTTTAACTTATGTTAGCAGTAGGGGTTGCAATCCTAAGAACCTTGACTCTGGGATTAAGGGATCCTGGATACTAATTGGGCTCTCCAAATTCTGGGATTTATTGAATAGGATACAATAATTTTGGGAGTGTATTAACCCTTTCCATACCAGAGGATTGTCACTATATCTCCTGATTTTTTCATCATACATTGGCAATACTTAAAAACTGTATGAAGATTTCTAACCAGTACAGTTTTTTGGTTAAATTTCATTAAAAATATAGCTACCTGTACATAGGTTTAGTTGCTTGCACTCTGGATACTGAATGACCCTTCTTGCTGGATGATGCTGATGCAGTGAGGTGCACATGCAAAAAATATCCAGTTCAAGCATTCATAAGCTGAGGTAACAATTTAACTATTAAATTGATCCCTGCAAATGCTTAGTTTTATCAATTCTGCCATCATTTTTTAATCTGTTAAGTCAGGTAAGGAATGCAGATAGCTTAATTACATAGATTAAGACAAAATAGAATGTAAATAAATAAAAGATTTAGAACTCCAGCTAGGATCCAGGAGTTTGAACTACTAAAGTCCTGGGATTCTGAAAAAGTTTTGTGATTGCAACCTCTACCTATCAAGCAAGTAAACTGTGAGTGTGACAAAAACTAGACCTAAATGTCAGAGATGCTCATCTCTCAAGCTGGAATGGTTTTTCAATAGTAGGGGAAAACCATAATAAAATTGTGTTATATTAATAAAAACAAAGACATGAAAAATGGTGTACAGCTTAGCTCTCCACATACAGGCTTGGTAACTTTGATCAAACTTGTAACCACCATGAAACTATATGTACTATAACTTTAAATGTAGCAAATGTATCCTCATGAAATTGGGCAAGTTTTTTATAAATGTTACAAGTCTGTTGCACGCAAAGTATAAGATTTGTCTCTGAATTTATGAAACCTTTACATATTTCATTTACATAACTTTCTTTAACCTCATAAATGAATATCTGAAAAAATTAAATATAAAGTTACTCATGATAACATGATCAAACTGCAAAGCAATGTTCAGTTATGTGTGAAGCATGATTATTATTTCACTTTATGCTGGTAAGTCAATCCTTTGTTCACACAAAACTGCCCTGCTGTTATGAATAGCTTTTGTTACATTCCAAGTGCAGCTGTGAAACAATAAATCTAAATGACCTTAAAATTATTAGCTTTGCCTGTAAGAATAAATAGTGTAATTGTTTGTTACAACATACAGACATTCTAGAAACAAAAAATGTAATCTAGATTTATTTCATGTTTTTCAACTTTTCATTTTACCTTACAATGCTAATTTTCCTAGAGTTAGTGTTAGGATAGAGAAAATAACATATAAAATTAAGTTTTACTGAAAAAACATTTCCTTCATTTCTCTTATCGTACCTAATAAGTTTTACTTTTATAACAATATATTTAGTATTTCTCTGTGAGTTCTTAAACATTTTAAAGTCTTAGTGCTCTCAAAGTCATGACAAATCTGAAGGCTAAAAGCTGCTATGATTGAACTGTTTTTTCCAATTAAACTCTAAATGGTTAAAATAATTTTGTTAGCTGATAAAAGTGATTTTAGCAGTACCAAACAATTCTTTCAGCATGGGCTCGGTCCCTGGGACCAACCTCATAACTATTTTGTGCTTTTTATAGTTTTCACGCTATAACTTTTAAATCAGTAAGCGCATGTTAATGAAATTTGGCAGATTATCAGTAAACATAACAATGTTTTCATACACAAAATATCAAATTTATTTATTAAATCTTAAGGTTTCTAAAGCAATGTTTTTCTCATGTCTTTTTTTTTCTTTTAGCATGTTGCCTATCCATCAGGCAAAGTAATTTTCATTTTATAATTAAAAATACACTTATGCGTCAGAAAAGTTTCAAATTTGACATGCAAAATCTTATAATGTCCAACCTGTTATCAAACATTTCTTAAGAAAACTTTATATTTTATCTATTATTTTTAGTAACGAATCTCTGTATGGGTTCGGTAGATTTGACCAATCTCATAACCACAATAAACAATTAGAAAATAGATATAAATTATGCCTCTTTCATCTTAGAATGACAACAAATTATAACACGAAAACATAAATGTGTAGACTAAAATAAGTTAATTCTCATAACATTATACAGTTATATATATATCTATTTTTATTATATTGACCTTTCAGCCATGCCTGGCTAACAATAGAGAAGTTACAATGATGCAGCACCTGTGCTCTCATGTTACTGTATCCAATAATACAAAACTGACTTTTTGTCTTTACAAAATAACCTGTCTTGACTGTGTTTTAGTAGACCAGTATTTTGTAAAATACAGTCACATTTCAATTATTATACATTATATATGTATATAGATTATTGCTATTTTAATATAAGTTCTTAAACTTATCTTTCTTAAAATATAGAACAGTAAATAAAGAAGTAAAGCAAACAATTATCTCTTCTAGTTATGACCTTTGTATTCGGTTGCTGCTTGACATAGGTTGCTAAGCCTTTTAAGATTTTGTACGTGGAGGATATGAAATAAATTTTTTGTGGGGTTTTATATATATACAGTTGAATAACCAAAAAAATCATAAATTACTATATCGATACCATAGAATTCCACTATAATTTATCAATCTTAGTAACTAAGCTGTATTTCATTCTAAAAAAATCTGACATTTCGAGCAGACTAAAAACAAAACCTACCTCTTGAAATCTTGGTTCAGAAGAAAGAGATGGCATTCAAACACATTAAAATGGC
>NW_013666505.1:181681-183379 GCF_000517525.1 Limulus polyphemus
GCGATTCAACAAATGAGATGACATGGCCTTTCACCTATGACCTGTATGGAAAGGGTTAGAGTGAGGTTGAATAATTTAAAACTGCTGACAGAATGAGCCAACTTTACAGAAAATTCAGCAAATTAAAATTACACTTTCAGCTGCTTAAGAATAATCAATAGCAATTATCAGATAGTTGAAAGAGAGGGGTGTGATAATAGGGCATAGCATGTGTGTGTTTGACTTTTGTATGTATATTTCAGTAAAGCAAGAAGATTGGAGATTCTAAGTTTACATTATGTGTTAGTATTATTCATAATATATAGATATATAAGTTATGCTAAACTCGGAAGTTCATACAGAGTAAAAAGAAAACCTAAAATTAGCAATTCAGAGTGAAGAAGTGTCATGTTATAAAGAGAAGTGAAGACTGTGAATTTATCTAAATATTTTCTTGTGAAATTAAGTAATTAAAAGTTGTGTAATATTAAAATTTGAATTGTAAACTACAGTTTGATGCCAAATTTATTGACATACATTATTAATAAAGTAACTCAGTGAAAAGGTTGTGATGTATACATTTTGACCTACTACAAACAGGGGGTTAAATGTAAACTTAATAAATGATAAACATAATGAGACCTCGTATAATATGTACAAATGTGTAATACATTTTTTTGAGATGCAATTTATATTTTAGTTTTGAATTTGCTTTTGTGTAGAAAAATTAAAGTTTTTACTTATTGATTTTAATATTTTTTCATATATTCATTGTCATATTTTTATTCTCAGCATTTTAGATTTAATGGGGTAGATGTTATGCATTCTTTTATTTCCTTACTGGATGGTTACTACCGGCTGATTGAGAAGTGGACATTCAACCTGTGCAAGGAACTAGCAACTCCATCTCTTCTTAGTCTGAAGTCCATGAAAGCTCATGGACCTGTTGGGTATGATATCGCTGTAATTTAGTTTAAAAAAAAAATACAACTTAAAGACTGTTAACATAACTTTTCAAAATGAGTGTAGAATTATTTGTTATTTAAAGAGGTTGTCAGTTACAGGATAATTTAAATTAGCTTGAGACAGAATGAATCCTACAGCCAGTACTGGATTAATGCATAGGCCTCCAATTATGGTTTGTAAATCTAGCAGAATAGAGGCAAGAGTGAGTTATTATTATTTCCAAGTATTACTCGAGCCTAGGGCCCCAACTAAACCTTAATTCAGCCCTGTGTACATCATAAACTTGGAATAAACAGTAAGGAGTGGATTCCCTATAATTCTCATAGTAGGATGCCATATTTCTCTGATTTCAATATAATCTTCATTATAAGGCTGCAACAGAACTCAACAACAGAATATTTTTTATAAAATTAAACATACTAACAATACAATACAGAAGATACCTTCTGAATGTCTGTAAGGTAATGGGGATAATACTTGTGTACTATTAAAAATGTACTGATATTCTGTTTGAATATATTGTGAGCCATGAATTTAGTAAGCATTGTGGCATCTGCAATATTCTGTGAATTATAATACCAAGGAAAGTATCTCATTTTCTTGGAATATATGTATTGAACAGTTTATTGTTACGGCCATACATAAATCTTTCATTCCCCAAATCCTTGGGTTGCAGATTCTGATCCTCATCTCACCCTTTCAGCTGTGAGGGCATTATAATGTGATAGTCAATACCACTTTGTTCCCCTCGAC
>NW_013666505.1:184305-187061 GCF_000517525.1 Limulus polyphemus
TACTTTCCTTGCTTTTACCGGTTGTTTGGCGCAGATAGCCTAGCTGCTTTGCGCCATAAAACACCAACCAACCAACCACTTTGTTAGTAAAAGAGTAGCCCAAGAGTTGGCAGTGGGTGATAGTGGTGAGTAGCTGCCTTCTCTTTAGTCTTTCACTGCTAAATTAGGAATGGCTAGCACAGGTAATCCTTGTGTAGCTTTGTGTAATATTCCAAACTAACCAAAACAAATCCCTTCATTCCCATATGATTACTTGCTTCATCTCACAGTTACAGCTATTCTTGATTTGACTGCCCTCTAGTATACAAATTTTTATTTGCCACTTGCCTTGAAACTCCAACCTAATTCCACGTGTATACCACAGTTGTGTTTAAACATGCAAATGAGCATGCAACAATCCTCCACCAATAGGAGTGCAACAAACCCTTTTATCACAGTTAACTCCCTCTATGCAGTTGAACAAAATCTTAATTTTTCAATTTGGCATGTCATTATTAAGATATGTGTATTCAAAGCTTTTGCTGAATTATGAATACAAAAATGTAGATATAGACAATACAGGCACCAATTATTTAAAATTGTAAGGTTTATAGTAATATTTTTGAAGTTTTAAGAACTGTAAAATAGAAAAAGGAGACTGTGGAGCAGCAAACAACTCTTAATTTAAAATAATAATTTCATAAGGATATCGGTGAGTTAGGTTTTTAGAGAATTAAGGATTAATTAAAATAAACTTAGTCTACTCAGGAATTGAAGGATAAGGGGATTATTTTAGTTTATTGAAAAAACAAAAATATTTTTCTTTTCATCTGGAAATTTATTTGTGTAGAATTAAGGTAATTTCAGAAAGTGATATGATGTCTGTAGTGTGATGTACATTAATAAAATAAAAACATTGAGGGAAATTAAAGTCAAATAGAAATTAAGCATTTACTGTATTCAAACCAGTTTAAGTTATTTATGTATACACACGTGTATGTATGCAAAGTAATTATGTAAGGGAAAGAAGTAAGATGACTGATTTCTTTAGTATTTTTCAGTTAATTTTTCACAGTAATAATTTATGTTGATACTTGTAGTTAGGAATATATAATGGTTATTGTTTTCACAGTTAAACTTTTGAATACATTTAGTAAACTAAAACCTAAAGAATTGATTTAATGCACTATGAAAAGCACAGTTCACAAATGCTACTTGCTTCTCCACAGAACAAAAAACGTGTACCTCATGCTATGGCCAAAAAGTAACACTAGCTTTCATATTGTGTATGAGTTAATTTTAAATGTATCTTGTATGAGATATAGCAAAGCTACTGAGATTATCCGTCCCTATCTTTAATTTTGAACTGCTGACAACAGCAAAGTCAACCAGAATGTACCACTAACTTTTTGCTACTCTTTACCAATAATGAGGATTTCCATCACATTATAATGA
Source organism: Limulus polyphemus (assembly GCF_000517525.1). Classification (NCBI taxonomy): domain Eukaryota; kingdom Metazoa; phylum Arthropoda; class Merostomata; order Xiphosura; family Limulidae; genus Limulus; species Limulus polyphemus. Next base: position 185,740 of record NW_013666505.1, read on the forward strand.
TTGTCGAACAGCATGGTCTGGTGCTAGGGTGGTTTGTCATGGATTCAGTACTTGATGGCACTAAATTTGTCTTCCGTTTGAGATGTAATAGTGTTTTAATGTCAAGGCAAAGCCCACTATTCATTGGTTGGCATTTCATAATTAGGGAAGGTGGAAGATAGCCATAGTAGCTTTGCCATAACTAAAAAACAATAAGAAAATATAATACCACCAGTTCAAAGGACAAAAATGATGAAAGACAATTGGAGTCATACTGATGCTATTAAATATGTTCATACTTTCAACTGTAGGGGTTTTTATAATGTCATTGTCAATCTCAATATTCATTAGTAAAAAAATATTCCAAGAGTTGGCAGTGGGTTATGCTGGCTGGTTGCCTTCCCCCTCTGGTTAACAGTTCAAATTAAGGAACAAGGCAGATAGCCGTAATAGCTTTGCCATAGCTGAAAAACATTGAAAAATATATAATGCTCCTATGGCTAAAAGAGAAGCATTATTAAAGGCAATAGGAATCAATCTGTAACCCTCAAATCATGAAGCAAACACCCTTATTACCAAAGCCATGCTTATCCACGGCTGATCAAACTATTTTGATTACTTGGATAGTTGGAATAATCAGAAATAGTGATAATCAAAATGTTAAGTTTAATTATCTGATTATTTTCGTGAGTTGTGACACTAATTGACTAAGATGAACAAAATTGAAGCAATCACAATGCTAATATTTCAATCACTTGGATAGTTAGAATAATCAGAAATACTAATTTTGATTATTTTTTGACATTAAAAGATTTGTTCATTATTTGAATTAATCAATAATTTTACATGACTCTAAATGATGTAATCAGTGCCCATAGGTAATTATTTAATAAAATTTATTGCTCAGCTGTAATGTTTGTTTATGTGTGTGTTTATATATATGTGCTTGTGTGTATAATATATTTTGTGCAAAGTGTAGCTCTGCAAAAATATTTCAGAAAATACTTTTGTATGTGTTTGTTATGGTGAGTATTATTATATTTTTAATATTAACTATGATTTGTGAATTGATTGAATTGTTTAATGGTGTTAACCCCACTCCCCAAGTTTGTTAGTGAATGACTGATACAGTATGTCATACATCTTGCTGCACAAGAAAGAAGGTATTATTGTGTATCTAATATATGTGAATATTTGCGTTACATTCATCATTGGAATTATATCTTATGTTTACTGATTCTGGCATACTTGTGTGTATATGTATAATGTATACACCTGGAAAAAAGTTAAGCACCCCCGTGTTTTTTTCAAGTGTTTCAGATTCGACGTTCTTGTGACTGATT
>NW_013666505.1:187989-205323 GCF_000517525.1 Limulus polyphemus
ATTTTCAATAAGCAATCCTGAAAAATATTTGGGGGTGCTGAACTTTCTTCCAGGTGTATATATGTACATTGTCCAATTTACATATGCAAAGAAATGTTTTACATCTGTATACTTGTATAAGAAATGTTCACTTTAGCTAAATAATTTAGGTATTTAAAAGTGTCTTGCTTATTATAAAATAGAATTATTTTACAAGCATTTTAATTTTAAAAAGAATAAATATTTCTGATTTCATCCCTCTCCATCAGAAAAAAAAATTGATATAAGAAAGTTCTTTTTTTTTTTCTATTGGATTTTTATAGCTCATTATTTGCTTACCAGAAACTGAAAGAGAAACGAAACTGTGAAGTGGGTAGTTTTATCCTTCGTCAGAGTACATCTTGTTATGGGGAATTCAGATTAGATGTTTGCTGTTCTCAAAATGTGAATGAAACTGAAGGAAGGCCTGAAACTTTTCAAATAAAAATTTATGATGAAAACTACTATATAAATAATTTAAGTGATGTGAAGGAGTCTTTTCCTACAATTCCTCAGCTGATTGCACATTACAGCCAGAATAATAGTAATTTACAGTTGAAATATTGCATTCCTCCTTCTGAATATGGTGAGTTTTGCTTCTTTATTTTTTGTGAAATGTTTCAAAATTGCAGATATTTGTTTTTATTAATTATGGTCTTTTTTTATATAAAATCTTCTAAAGGACTTTTCAATGTTTCAATAAAAGTATTTCATGGACAAAAATTATGTATCTTTAATCTAGTATTTTCCATTAGAAGAGCTTAAAAATTCTAAGTGACAAAAACATTTATCAGGCATCTAGCTGTATTCTCTTTCATATGTTAACATAATATTAAAAGATTATGTATATTGTAGATGACACATTGTCTAAACTTTATAAACATGAACTTTTGTGTTCACTTAATGCAGCATATTAAAAATGAAATTTAATAAAATACCTTGCCACCATAATTGGCTAGCCAAAATGAAAAAGAGCAGCATAACATAATGTACTCAGTGAAATATGGATGAGCATATAGGTTAATGAACTGATAAATGTTTTTAAAATAATACAATTATAATGAAATATCAAAATACAAAGAAAATGTTTTTGTGATAGATGTCATATGAAAAGTATTTATAGCAAATCAAGTGGAAAATCATTAAAATGGTAAAAACAAATATTAACATATAGTGTTAAAATATATTCAGAAAGACATCTAAATAACTATACAGTTGTTTTTGATACCTCAACTCACAAGATTAGCTATTCTCATCTATATACGAACTTTTTCCTTTTGCATGCCACAAGCTTTCTGCACCTCCATATTGGAATTACAAGATTCCAACATGTCTCATGCATATTTTCATGCATCACCTCCTTACCAGTAAGAGCACAGCATGCTGACATGACACATATGACACCCTCTACTCTTCTCTACTGACTTTTTACTTTTCGTTTGACAGCACTTGTGTTTGGACATGCTTTTTGTTTGTTTAAAGATTCACGTTCTGCTTAAGTTTCCTCAAAGTGGTTTTCTTTAATTTATTTAGTTTTCATTATGACTCTTTCTTCAATTTGACAAATTCTGTCAGTTAGTTCCCATCGCATTATTCGTTTTCACCACTTGAATTTAGTGAACTCTTATTCACAATGAATTTTGAAGTTCTTATTCTTACTTTGGTGGTCACACCAGAGACTTGTGTTATTTCTCAGGCCTCGGGTGCGGGTGACCCAACGGTGGATTTTCCTTGTTTATCCACCAGAAGATCGAACGTTACATGGGCCAACCCCTAACTCTCCCAAAAGGGAATACTTGTTCAGACTGATGGGAACTTGGATCATCTATTTCTGCCTCTTGATTTTACCATACCTTCCCGCTTCCCACTTGAACTAACTCAGTCTTTTTGAATTTGTTTCTCAGGTATGTGATGTTTTATCCCTTTTTCCTATTACTTATGAGCCAAATCATTCCTTAATACATGACCAATCCTCTTACCCTTTTTGATATTCTCCTGATATTTGGGTTCATGCTGATTAACTTACCTTGCAATTAAGTGATGGGTTTAGCATCCTCCCCTACCTCTGCAGGCTTCAAATCAGTTAGCGCTTTCCAACTGTCATGCTGGCTGTCTCGTTTTGGACCAACAATTGTTAGGTTCCATATTGCCTGTTTCGAGCAAGGTTCCCGAATCACCTATCAGTCTGACCCATGCTAATAACTCTCGCCTGTTTCTTACCCTTATAACTTTTATTGTATCTTTCTTCTTTACATCTCCTCTCTGTGGCTCTCCACAGAAATCATGAGGGGTTTCCTTTCCCTTCTTTCCTCCACACTATCTTGTTTGTTGTCTTTGACTCTGGTTTAGCATACATGGTTTCTCTGTTGTTTGGATCTTTTAGGTCATGATGCAGATTTGGCTCAGGTCTATTTACCATTGACTAAGCTTCTTAGATTTATGTATGGCCCCATTTCTTTTGTGATATAATTTTGACATGATCCCAGAAACAATAGCATCATGGGTGGAATCAGTCCAACAACAATCTACCTTTACCAATATTATTGTACATTTGTTTCAATCAGTGCCCCCATGTGCCTGCTGTTACCGTTTCCTGTCCTTCCCCTTCCCAACCCTTACCTGTCCCTTCTCCTTGGAGTGAGTCTTCTCATCATTTTTGTTTTTTGATGACACACCTCAAGTCGCCACCAGTACCAGTGATCATTGAGTGGGTTCTGGTCCGATGGGAGTTTGGCTTCACAATTTCTTATCACTGGCGGTTCCTTTGTCGAGGATCAATGAGTTCTTCAGGTTTTGTCAGAAGGATTTGTTATCCCCTTCCTTGCTCCACCTTCCATGCTTCCTCTCCCCCTTCTTTCCCTTTTTCTTGGAATCCCGTGACCAATCAGTATCTGTCAGAAGCAGTTCGTAAATTGCTATCTCATCAGTCTTCGAACCTATTCTACATCCTTCAATAGGTTTTTATTCCCCACTTTTGTTGTTCCCACAAATAAACGGGGACTGGAGGCTGATCACAGATTTATCTCAACAGCTTCATTCATTTGCCCTGGTTTACCATAGAGTCTTTTCTTATCCGGAGGTAGGAGTTTTCTCCTGTTTTATGGATGACCATAATGGATCTCGCCAAGGTTTACCTCCATATACGTATATCACTTATCTTTAGTTTGTCCATCTCGGGTGGTTTATGAATCTCGTGCACTATCATTTGGGTTTGCTTTGGCCTCTTAAGTTTTCTGTCAAGTAGTCCAGGCATTTTGCTCGATATCTTTATGCTCTGGGATTAAGTTTCTCTCTCTTACCTGGACAACTGGTTTCTTCTGGCTCATTCTGAACTGGAGTCAGTCAGCCATTCTCAGCACCTCCCTTTAGTGGCTGCTCAGGTGGGCTGGCTAATCAAACTGGAGTAGTCCTTCTTCAGATCTCATCAATATATTTTATTTTGTGGGTGTTTTTTGACACTCAAATCAGTCGGGCCCAGGCTTTTGTCTGATTTCGTTCTATGGACTTTTTAGTTTACCATGCCCCCTTGGTTTCATCACCTACTGCTCATGACGTTCTATCACCTTTGGGGATGTGTTGATCAATGACATCACTGGTCTCCTTCAGTGGGTGCTTCATGATCAATGGAACCTTGCTTGGGATACTCTTTCCACCCCTCATTTCCATTCTTTTTTTCTCTGTGAGACAGTCTGCTTTGGTGGGACAAAGCCCATACATTAGCAGGCATGCCACTTCTTCCCTTGTGTCTGGATCTACATCTTTTCACAGAGGCATTCCTTCAGGGATGGGGGGAATGGGTCAATCACCAAGAGGCTTAGGGCCATTGGTCAGTGGACAAAAGTGCTTCGCTTGCTGATGTTCTCAAATTTCTAGCCACACATCAGGTGGGCATTGCATCTCTTCCTTCTTCTCTGGTGATGGTTCATTCAGATAAATCTATGGTGGTAGCACATATCAACCACTAAGGAGGCACCCAATCCAGAGATCTATGTTTTTGGACATTGGATCTCTTATCCTAGGCCCAAGCACATCACATTCATTATATTGCATGTCATGTGCCGGGTGCTTTCAATCTGGTCACAAATTGTTTTTCTCACCCCCTCCAGATATATCCCACAGAGTCATAATTAGATCCCTTCCTTTTTTAAGGGATCTTTGCTATTGGTGGGGTTCTCCCAATGTGGATGCCTTTGCTGCAGGCATCAACAACAAGGTACTCCTCTTTTGGTTGCCTGTACCACATCCCCAGGCTCTGGCAGTCGATGCCTTCAGTCAGGAGTATCTTTATGTGTAACCACCTATCCGATTAGTTCATCGGATGATTTCTTTCATCCACTCCACTCCTGTTGGGTCCTCCTGATTACTCCTTATTGGCCAGCTCAGCCTTGGTGTCCATGGTTACAAGACTGCTCCTCTCCCCTCCTGTCCCTCTTCTGCTTTCTCCCTACCTTCTTCATCAGCCCCAGTCACATGTCCTATATCCCACTCTTCATGTTCTGCGTCTTCATGCCTGGCTTTTGTCTAGTCCTTGGTGAGAAGATCCTGTTTCACACACCAGTGTTAGTTGGTTCCATCTTCCATAGAAGTGTATCAATGCAAGTGGAAGGTATTCCATTGTTGGTCTACAACTAGGGGATTTCTTGCTGACCAGCCTATTGTGGCTCTTTGACCGTGGGTCTTCGGTTTCTTTGCTTTTGGAATATGGGGTGGCCTTATCCCATACCTTTTGTTTTTCCAGATACTGTAGAGTTTTTACTTACCATGATCATGCATTCTTTCCGGATACATCACCATCCCAGGTGACTTCCCCTTCTGGATTGGAATGTTAATGTGGTCCTCCATTCTCTTACATTACCTCTATTTGAAACACTTTGCTCGTGTTCCATGTTTCATCTTTCCCTTAAAACATATTTCCTTCATCTCTTAGCCTGTGGATGTCGATGATCTGATTTGTTTGCTATTAATGTTTCTCGTACTCATTATCAACCTACCTACCTTTATTCAGATCATTCTTTTGTCCCAAAGACCTCGGTAACTCAGGATGGTGCTTCCTCCTATTTCCCTTCCTTCTATTTCCCATCTTTGTTTGAATTTGTTCCAGTTGTCCTCCCATCAGATCTGACACCTCACTTTTTCCCTTGCTTCTCGGCTTTGTCATCCAATGGAGGAGATTCTGTAGTCCGGCATGTGGACCACACCCAGTACGTTCATCTCTACTATCTCCATCATATCGTGGTTTCCTCTTCATCAGGGTTTTGTCTACCACCTTTGGCAGTTCTTCAGACTTCAGTGCAAATCTAACTGTTAATTTTTATTCATACTTTCTTTTCAAGGGCCTTTATCTATTTCTTTATCCCATGGATCTTGCACTGTGGCGAGTGGTGCCTGACAAGGTATTCTTTAACCTGTACTGTCAAGCCATGTTGACTTGAGCTTTATCTTCCATGGCTTCGTGCTCACCGTTGAGATGATTTGTTCCACAAGATCACTTGTAGGTGCATGACTTCATGATATTTCGTTTCATAAACATGACCATACCACTCATGGACTGCATGGGTAAAGCAGAAGGGGATTGCTGCTCATTCCTGCCATGCCTGGAGAGAATAACTCCTTATGGTCTGCCTTTCAAAATAAAGTTTTGTGTTCACCCATTGCACTGTCTTAGGTGAAGATGTTCCTCCAGACTCTCCACCACATTGTCACCCTCCTTTCTTTGAGTGGAGTGTGGGAGTCCTTACCACTTTCTAGTTCAAAGCTGTTGGGGTGTTTAACCATGGAGGCACCCTGCTGAAGGAGTTCCACACAATAACCATTCAGTTACAGAGTAGGGTGATGGTGTTCTTCAGGTGTAGATGACGTGATATCCTGCTATTTGTGATAACCAGTGACAACGGAGTGAGAGTTAGAATGCAGTTCACCCCTTCTTTTGGGATCCCTCATCCTACCTTTGCATTGATTTTGGTACCCCGTGGGGAGGTTTTGGAACCAATCAACATAAATCCTCACACAGGTTTTGGGTTGTCTATCTTCCTCCTTCAATTTCCTCTGTCTGTGTTGTGGGTTACAGTGGTGGTACGTGGGATTATTCTGGTTCTGTCCTTGGCTATCCCACGTATTTTCTTTTTACAGGGATGTTATTGCCATTTGGATAGTCCTGGCCTGTTTCATGGTTGAGGGAGTTGATTGCATGAGATAGACATCCTTTCAATACTGGATGTCAAGTTCCCAGACTGATAGCTCAGAGCTAATCCTCATGTCATACCTGGGAATCAGAGTGGTTCTCAATCTCTCAGTTCTTGGGTTTGAGGTAAAGATGGTATGATCCTCATCTTACCCTCACTTGGGTGTCGGTACCCTGTGGGCAGGCTTTGATTGTAGTTGACTTACCAAATTGACTTTGTTTACCCACCTTTCTCATTGTGGGATTGAGTTACAGGATATTTCTGTGGTTAGGATCACTTTTCTGCCACATTTTCTCCTCTCATTTTCCGCCTTGATATTTTAAGCATTCCACAGTTGGGTGAAGAGTATACCTGGCTTAGGAGTGGTGTGGTTACCCTCTTCTTTTCTTTGGATCTGAATCTCTCATTTCCAGGTGTATCCTTTAGATATTTTTGGAGGGTACTTCTGTCTTTCCCTCACACTTTCCCTCTTTATCAATGTGGGATTCTAGCTAATCTTGTGTGAAGAGGTATGTATGTCATGCTCCTATTGGTGAGTTGGTGATGCATGATGTTTGCATGAGAGACATGTTGGAATCTTGTAATTCCAATAGGGGGGCAAAAGGCTTGTGGCATGTGTAAAGAAAACGTTTGCATATAGGGAGCAGCACTGACAGAGAATAGCTAATCTTGTGAGAAGAGGTAATTATCTATCGAAAATACGTTTTCAGTATAGGAAAATTATAACTTTGTATTTCCACAGATAAGACACATCTGCTTTTATGTCGCCCTGAATGTAGTAGCAATCCAAATATGACCATTAGAGGAGAGTGTAATTGTTCAGCACAATGTATACCTCATGATGCTCTGATACTGTCCCTGCACAAAGAATATGAACATCCTGGTCAGTACACAGTTGTGTATCATGCACGCCTGAGAAGAAGTGAAGGAGAATACAGAGAAGTTGCAGTTAAAACACTGAAAAAACATTGTATGAGAGACTATATGCAGGTAGATGTACACTTAAAATATATTTGAAGTTATAGTATAGAAACTATAAAGGTCAATTTGGTGTCAAGAATTTGGCCAGTTCAACTAAGCCCATAGCATGAGTGTTATTGATTCTCAATGCAAGAGAGCAGTAAAGCATAAATCAAAATAATTATTATTGGTTGCTGGTTTTTCTAAGAGGTGGGTCACAACATTAAGTGACCAATGTCTAATTAAGATTAACTGGTGTTTCACCTGATCATTTCTACCAATGACAGTTTCTGTGTGGTGGGTTACTTTTTTCTTATTTTACAGTTGTTGGACAATCCAATTGCAAACAAATATGAACCAATCATAACATATTACACTTGTAGAGGACTATTGAAAGGCCATGGCATCTCATTTGTTGACTCGCATTCAAAATTTATTAAACTACTATTTCAAGAATTTATGTTGATAAGTTTGGTATTAAACTGTAGATTATAATGCAAATTTTAGTACTATACATTACTCAATTTCTTAATTTAAAAGCAAATATTGAAAAAACACAGATAAATATTGATTTTTGTGTGTCATGTAGTATATTGAATGCAGCACTGGTTCGAATTAGATGTTTGTGAAGTCAAAATATTAAATCTATAGTTTTGTATGAATTAGAAACTCCGATATTGACAAACTCGAATATAAAATAAGAATGTCTTATCTTTTCTATTTGCTAAGATATTGCTTATTTGATAAATCAAACACAGTGGCACCCCACCCACCTCTTTCCATTTTTGGAAATGCTCACTTGTATACACTTACTTCTATGTATGACATGAACAACCAATCGTAAGCTCAGAAGGCCCCCTTAGTAGCTTTCTCTGCCATTTTAACAGGCTTGGCACCATTTCTTTCTTTTGAACCAATATTTCAAATAGGTAGGGTGTGTCTCTAGTCTGCTCGAAATTTCATAGTTTTTTTAGACTAAAATATAGCTTAGTTACTAAGATTGATAAATTATAGTGGAATTCTATGGTATTAATGTAGTATTTTATGATTTTTTCTTTATTCAAATGTATATATAAAACCTAAACAAAAATATTTTGTTTCATATCCTCCACTTGCAAAATTTTTAAAGGCTTTGCAACCTACATCAAGCAGCAACAAAGTACAAAGTTTGTGACTAGAAGAGATAATTGTTTTCTTTACTTCTTTATTTACTGTTCTATGTTTAGGAAAAATAAGTTTAAGAACTTATTTCAAAATAACAATAATCTATATACATATATGATAATTGAAATGTGACTGTAGTTTACAAAATACTAGTCTACTAAAACACAGTCAAGACAGGTTATTTTGTAAAGACAAAAAGTCAGTTTTGTATTATTGGATACAGTAACATGAGAGCACATGTGCTGCATCGTTGTAACTTCTCTATTGTTAGCCAGGCATGGCTGAAAGGTCAATATAATAAAAATATATATATAACTGTATAATGTTATGAGAATTAACTTAGTTTAGTCTACACATTTATGTTTTCGTGTTATAATTTGTTGTCATTCTAAAATGAAAGAGGCATAATTTATATTTATTTCCATAGATTAATTACTCAAAATACAGATAAAATATAGAGTTTTTTCTTAAGAAATGTTTGATAACTATCAGGACATTATAGAGATTTCACATGTGAAATATGAAAATTTTCTGATGCATAAAAGTATTTTTAATCTTAAAAGGAAAATTACTTTGGATGATAGATAGGCAAAATGAGAAAACATTGCTTTACAAACTTTAAGACTTAATAAAAAAATTTGATGTTTTGCATATGAAAGCATTGTAATGTTAACTGATAATCTGCCAAATTTTGTTAACATTTGCTTACTAATTTAAAAGTTATAGCATGAAAACTATAACAAGCACAAAATGCTTACAAGATCAGTCCCAGGGACCGAGCCTGTGCTGAAAGTTAATTATAACTTAAAGTTCACATACATAATGAAAAGTGAATATCCCAGATTTTACCAATAATCTCAGTGTAAATTAATTTATATCATAACATGAAATGGAAGTGATTTTTGGTGATAATGATATACATCTTTTCCAATACAAAAATACTTTTTCTTGTAGACTATAATACAGATTAGTTTTATACATAATCAGTAAGTATAAAGATGAAAGTAAGGGAGTAGATAGAACATTATGGTATATACATAGGTAAGAATTTATTTATAGAAGGTTTTAAAAAATCAAATTATCCAAGCAGAAGTATTCAGCAGAACACTAGAAACATCTGTCATAAAATTCTCATAAAATGCTAATGTTTCACAATTTTTGTTATTGAGCTGTTACTATCTGATATAACTCCACTTGTAGCAGTGCTATTGCTTCAAGGACATACACTACATGCACTTGTCTTTTCACCATCCATGTAAAGGTGTGAAGATCAAGCAATGACAGTGTAGAACAACTTTAAAGAGGTGATTTTCTGCAAGACTTGCAGGTGTTAGCAGAACAATTGGTGAACAAGATGCCTCGTGGCTGTAGTTTGTATTTTAAGCTGGAGGAGTCCTTTTACTCAAGTTGAAATAAAGCTATTATCACCAAACATTCTCACACTTTTTTCAGCATTTGGTGTGCCATAAAACTAATAATCATTTCCACTAAATGGCCCATTCTATTTTTTCTTCAAAACCACTAACATTGGTCAAGAAACAAATAACCTAAAGTACTAATATTTAAGTGTCCATCATGAATGCAAATTGACAAATATGACGTAAAAAGATATTATTGGGGGAGTATATATGTATCTCTGATCCATCAATCCCAAGGTTATTGTGTAGGTGCAATTTACATATCAGGCAAAACAGAGATTGACACCATGGTTATACAAAAATGATTAACACACTCCAGAAAAACAAATGCTTTTATTCAAATCTGACACTTCAGATTATGCTTTTCTCAAGGGTTACATCATTGCATACAAATACAAATTGACAACTGAAAAAAACACGACAATTAAACATGACTCAAAAGTAGAGAAGTCGTGTGTTATCATGTGCACTTTGAATGGAATTTGAATGACTAGCGACAGAAAACCACAAACTACAACCTCACTCATATTTTTTTCTGGAGCGTATTAGTTTTTTTAGTTGTTTTTTTTTGGAAACAAACAAGGATTATTTGCTACAAATGGATAAATACAGTTTTGGGTTGAAATTCACTAAACAGTAAAACCTAAGTTATTGTAACCCACTTCAAATTACAATACACTACTGAACTAATCTAGCACAAACATTCATTCACAGTGGTTGCCATACTGAGTCACATAATCAGCTCAACTTCCTTCAGTAAACTTTGTCACTTAGTAACATTTTAGAATTAGCTTTTTTCCACACTAAAAAGTATGATAAGTATAGAAGTAGAAATGAAATATTAAAATAGCTTACCAGTTTGCTATATATTGAGTAAAGGAAGCTTCTGTTATAACTAGGTCTAGAGTAAACTTTGGAAGTACAAGTGTGCAAAAAGTAATATCATTTAGAAAGCATTTTTACTTTGAGTTTCATCACAATTTTAGTTTTGAATATAGAATGCATGCTGCTAGTTTGAGAATAATAATTAATATTCAGAATGAAAAGAAAATTGACAAAATGGGATGGAGAAATCCAACAATTACCTTTTATGATTTGGCAAGGAAACTATCAATATAAAAATGAATATTTTTTTCTGTTAGTTTCCAGAACCTTTATGGTATTTGATTGTCCAATGAAATCAATAGGTTTTCTTAGTGTAATAGCATAGGAATAAACAACCGTGTAACCATCTTGCAATATGTTTTATATAATTCTTGGAAGAGAACCATGCATATGCAACTGAATTGCTACTTGAGCAATTTGTGATAAACCTGATATTTATATAAGAAATTTAGTAGCTGTCACCTATGTCTAAATTGAATCATAGTTTTGTAAATATTTGTTGGACATGTACCCTCAAGCACTTTCCTCACTCAACATGTTTTTGACCAGCAATTTCAGTTTGTTTGTTTTTTGAAGTACCTCAGTCATATGAATGATGTTACTGTAAATGTTTTTCTCGTAAAGTAGAATGATAGCATAAATTAGCTTTTTATTGTATTTTAAACTTATTGATGTTAAAACAGTACAGTTGCCTTACTATCTTTTAAGTAAAACAAATCATGGTAAATTTGTATGTAACACTGATGAAAATGTATGTTTTTTTTTCTTTTACAAGATCACATAGTTGGACAGTTGTCAAATTACCCTTGACATGGATTTATGTATGTGGTTCGAAAACTTCCCAGAGAAGATTCTCTCTGTATAGTTTATCTTCTCCAGGATCCAAACATTCACCCATGTTTTAGCTGTATGTGGCAACCTGTGAAGGGGAGTAGAGGATCCTAGTGCTTGAGTGGTGTCTGTGACACACCACTTTGACCTTGAATTTCTTTAGATGGGTGGTTTTGGGGTGGTCCCCCAGTGATCAGTCAGTTGGTCCTATATGGATAGGATCAACTGAGTACTATTATCAGACATCCTTAGTGTTTGTTGTCGACATTATGCCTGATGCTGGTGTTTTGGTATAGTGCCCATGAAACCCTACTGTGGTTACACTGTCCTAGTTTACAGTGTGGTATCTCCCCATAGAGGACTCCATGGTGAATGAGTTCAGTGGATACTGAATCTTTCTCTTTTTGTTATGGATTTTCAAAAAAACAACAACAACATAATTGCGGGTAATGACCACAATTTAAAAGTTTCATCATGACCTCCATTGCTTCCTTTACTTTGATTTTTGATCTTACACTGTTCTTCCAAAAAGTCTATCCATGATGTTGCACTTTTCATCTAATAGGGCTTAGAGGGACTTGTCAGCTCTCCGAAGTCAGTTAAGAAATTAAGATTAGGAATCTGTTGGTCAAAACATTACAACCACATGATTAAACTTCTCTTAAATTAAAAATGTATTGGGGATATACCAATTGAGATTATTCCTCACACTACCTTGAATTCCTCAAGGGGAGTTATTATTGAGAGGGAACTCACTAGCATCTCTGAGTCAGAGCTACTCGCTGGTCTCTCCAAACATGGAATTTGGTTCTCAAATTTAAAGAAAGAAATTAGGTAACAATCAGGTTTAAACATAAACCTCAAGTGTATCTGTTGGTATACCCATTGGATAACCTGTGTCAACTGATTCTTAATAACTAATGAATATTTATCCATAAATGGTAAACTAATAATTGAGGGTATTTAGACACATCAATTTGACTAACTGTGTAAAACTTTGCATATTTAAATAAGTATGAAGTATTTTGTCAATCATAAAACATCGAACTTATTTTTGCTTAAACAATCCTTGTTGTTAATTAATTCTTTATGCATAACTTTGTATGTACTAAATATTTTATAATATTTAGAATTTTGTAATAACCCTCCTGCTATAGGTAGATCAAAGTGCACCTTTTACAGAGTTGAATTCAAAATTTAATTAAACTACTTTATTATTAATTTATATGAATAAACTTGGAATTAAAATGTAGTTGATAAATCAAATCTTAACATTTCTTAAGTTTTAAGTTCTCAGTTTTATAAAGGAATATTTTTAAAATTATCAGTCTCTGCTAGTATGAAACTTGTAACATTTGTTTTCTAGATCTTCTCTCTTCTCTTATTTATTTACCACCCCTCTGAGAAGTATGAAATTTAACATAAATTGCTTATTATAATACTGATGTTACTAAGGCAAAGTCTAATTTTTATAACCTTCAATTGTATTTGTTTACAAAGTCATAAACTAGAAAACCAAACCTACTTGATGTACCCACCGGTCACATCTTCTCTTTCACAAATTGTCAATAATCATTTCTAACATTTTATATCATTTATAACTAATAGAAAGATGAAATATTAATCTATCAAATGATGTGTAATGCTACATTGTTTTCTGTACAGAGTATTTTCAATTTCATCTGATCGAAACTCTATGTATATGCTATCATCTTAAAAGTATCCCAAAGAGTGGTAGAGAAGACAAGTAAAAATCGTGTAGAGGCCAGTACATATCCTTGCTTTATACAATTCATGATGGTAAAAGGGTCCGAAGAGTCGCCATTTCTTATTACATTTGCTATCATGTTGTTGTGGAAAGAGTGTACAATGCTGATTAGTTTACCTGGGCATCCTAGTTTGTGCAAGATGCTTCTTAGGCCCTCACAATTAACACTGTCAAAAGCTTTGGTTAGGTTATCAAACACTGTATAAATCTTACTGTTGTCCTTTGCACTTTTCTTCTAGTCAGTGAGCACTGAAAATCATGCCTGCAGTTCCTCTACAGGATCTGTAACCACATTTTGACTGAAGAAAAAAATTTTACTCTAGGTATTATATGAATTGATTGAGAATGACTTGAGTTAAGATATTTCTTGCAATAGAAAGGAGTGATATACCTCAGTTATTGTCACAGGTTGTACCTTCACCCTTAATTTTATTTAGGTGTACTATTGAGGCATCTTTGAATTGTTGTGGCACAGTTTCTAAGTCTCATATACTTGTTAAGAGTGATGTTAATTGTTTTTTCAAATAGTCACCACTGTATATGTATATCTCAGCCAGTATATCTTCTGTCCCAGAGGCCTTTCCTTGTAATGTTTGCTTTGTCACTGTAGTCACTTACCCCATCATAGGTGGCACTACAAAATACTCTTCATCCTCATGTTGGGGCAGGTCATTCAGGGCTTCTTGGGATATTGTAGATTATTGATATAGAACTATACTGAAGTGTTCACTCCAGCATTTAAGGATGTCACACTTTATCTGTGAGCAGTGCTTCAGTGTTTGTTGTACTTACTGGAGTTGTGCCATTTGATTTGCGGCCATATATATGACTTAACCTTTTAAAGAGCTATGCGAGTCAGCAGCCCTTTTCAATTATTTTGCTTTGCTTTTTCACATTGTGTTTTTATTTTCCATAATTATGACTTTCTGGCTGTTTGAAGACTGTTGTAAGTTGTTTTTTGACATTTTAACATTTAAGTAGGCAAGATGAGCATCAAGCATAGATTTTGAGAATTTTGTTATTTCCTGATCATTTTTGTCCAACTAATCATGGCATTGTTGTGACTCAAACCCAAGAATATCAGCTTTTGTGTGATAAACAGTGTCTCTAGGTGCTTCATGCAGCTTACAACTCTTGTTAAGGAAAAACTTGGTTTTATTTCTGGGACAGAACTTGTGAATCTGTTTTGAAATTCTTTTTTAGTAGTTTCCTCTTTGACATTTGATGCTTTAATCATATTAGGTTATTTGTTTCTTCTCTCTCTGTGGCATTTTGTCTTGATGGTAATGTACAGGTTGCTCCTTATGAGTCAGTGATCTGATCAGCAATCTGTGCCTCTTAGCAATCAGGTGTGATTGATATCATAAATGTCTTTATGTTTGTTATTACATATTCCAGTATGTGCCACTGTTTGGAGAGAGGATGTATCCCTGTAGCTTTGTATTTATTTACCCTTGAAAGGTTTTTGTAATGATTAGATTGTATTGAGCAAAAAGAGACAGGTGCAATTCACCATTGAAGCTCACTTTGCCAGTGCCTTGTTTTCCTGTAACTCTGTTCCAGGTTTCATCATCAGATCTCACACAAGCACTAATGTCACCCAGTAATAAGATCTTGTTGTTTCTTGTTAATGAATTGAGAACACCAATTAGGGGACAATAGAATTGTCCTTTTTCTTCATCAATATTTTCTGTTGTTCGAGCATAAGCATTGATGAATGTGGTATGGTGTCCTTTCTGAACACATTGTCTCAAAATCATGAGTCTTTCATGTGTTCATTTGGGTAACATTTCTAGCTTACAAACTAAAGATGTTTTTTATGGCAAAACCTATACCCGATGTACATTGCTCATCTATAGGTTTGCCTTTCAAGTAGAATGTTTAATCTAACTTCTTCAAGGTGGGATTCATCTGCAAATCTTGTTTTACTCAGTGCAGCTATGTTTATGTCATATTGGGTAATTCCTTGAAAATGACTGCTGTTCTTCTCTCAGGTCTGTCTGATATATCCTGTAAAGGCCATATGATCCCTGTACTGAATCTCAGTTTTGTTCTCTTCATCTTATTTTGACCACTGATGTGTATGACCAATCAGGTGCTGATGCCTGACACGTTCAAAAGAGGTAGGATTTTCTTTTTAGGATTATTTTCAGTTCTTTATCCCCAAATGGGAAGAACAGTGTAGTCCTTATAAAATGGTGCTGTGTCATCTGAGAAGGATACAAGTGCCATATCTACCTCAGTCTATGTCAAGACGATCATCACTTCCAAACTGTCAATGTGTAGGTCTGTGGCTAGGAGTTCCCAGCTACATCTGTCATCTGCTTATGTTTCCACTTGCCCATCACCACATGACCTATATAACTTTGTGCTTGGGTTTGTTTTTGTTGCTGTTACCTGCATTGATAAAGTGGTTTAAGTAATGCTTGCAATGTCCAAACTCACTCTCACATCCATGTTGTCAATTGCTTTCTTGGTGCATAAACCTACCACACCGTAGGTCATTGCATGGATGCAGGTTTTACATCAGAGTTTTGTTTTCTTAGGTTGCTGATCAAAGCGAAAGAGCCCTATCATCCATGCCATTGCCATGTTAGCCAGTAATGTTTTCAGGTGAACCAGGATGGCCTTCACGGCTGGCTAAGTGACCCAGTGAGTTAAAAACTCACTAGTATACTTCACCAAAACCCAGCAGTATCCTGCTTTGTTCTGTTTTCATCTCCCATGACAAGGATGTGAGGTTTGGGCATTTGGGAGACACCTGCATTGATATATTGCCATTTACTGTAATCTAGGTCTGTCTATGTCTGGATAAAATGTAGGCCAATTAATTATTATAAATATAATATTGATAATAATAATAATAATTGAAATATATGTGTGTCTGTGTGTATATATATTTATTTATGGATAGAGAGACAAGTTTGAAAGCAAATGCTTATAAGCAAGATATAAATGCCTTTTCATGACTTTAATAACTAAAATTGGCCAAGATGAGTTAGTTAACATGGCAAATGGCCTGTAAATTGCAACAAATGTTTTCATATACCTTGAATAGATTTGAATCCAGGTCAGATAATGGTTTGTTTGGTAACTTAGTAGAAATTTACAAGCTAAAGGAAAATATGATCAAAATAAAACCTGCATCTGTAATAGTTTAGGGTTATGAAGTCACATATGTGTAGCTCGAAAATATGAACTCTTGGTATATATTCAGAATACTGATTAGAAATGACAGTGTTGTTTTAATAGTATAAGGCAATTTATGGGAGATATTATTTCTAGACTGGCACATCCTTTTACATTTTGAGTGCCCAACATAAGTTTTATTTAGCATTTGCCACCAGGCACATGTTAAATTTTGTGTGTTGGTTGGTTAATATGTAACATTAGGCTTGGTATGTGTCCCTGGGACTGACCTCATAACCATTTTGGGTTTATAGTTTGGGGTTATAGTTTTCATTCTATAACTTTTAAATTAGTAAGCATATGTTAACAAAATTTGGCAGATTATCAGTAAACATTGCAATGCTTTCATATGCAAAGCATCAAATGTTTTTATTAAGTCTTAAGATTTATAAAGCAATGTTTTTCTCATGCCTTTTTTTCTTTTAGCATGATGCCCATCCATCATGCAAAGTAATTTTCATTTTAAGATTAAAAATACATCAGAAAATTTTCAAACTTCATACACAAAATCCTTATAATGTCCAGATATTTATCAAAAGTTTCTTAAGGAAAAAAACTTTATATTTCATGTGTTATTTTCAGTGACAATTCTCTATATGGGTTTGGTCGATTTGGCCGATCTCGTAACCACGTTAAAAAAAAAAGGAAATAAATATAAATTATACTTTTTTGTTCAAAATGACTACATATTATAACATGAAAACATAAATGTTTAGACTAAATAGCTTAAACATCATAATTTAATACATTTATATATATTTATTATTTTTATTATATTGATCTTTCAGCCATGCCTGGCTAGCATTACAGAAGCTACAATGACATGGCTCACGTGCTCTCATGTTACTGTATCCAAAAATATAAAACTCACTTTTAGTCTTTACAAAGTGACCTGTCTTGGCTGTGTTTTAGTATACTA
>NW_013666505.1:205918-213500 GCF_000517525.1 Limulus polyphemus
CACAGGTTGATAAACCTTTAAAAAAAAATTGCACATGGAGGATATGATTTTTTTTTTTTTGGTTTTATATATATACAGTTGAATAACCCAAAAATCATAAATTACTATATTAGTACCATAGAATTCCACTATAATTTATCAAGCTTAGTAATTAAGCTGTATTTGGGTTTAAAGAAATATGAAATTTCAAACAAACTAAAGACACAACCTACCTCTTTGAAATCTTGGTTTGCAAGAAAAATATGGCATCCAAACATGTTAAAATGGCTTACAAAGCCACTAGGGGGACATTCTAAGCATATGATTGGTTATTCATGTCATGTATAAAAATAAGTGTATATAAGGGAGCATTTCCAAAAATGGAAAGAGGTGGGTGGAGTGCCACTGTATTTGATTTTTTACATGAGTGATATATCAGCAAATTGAAAAGATAAGAGGCTCTTATTTTATATTCTAGCTTGCCAATATTGGTAATTTGAGTTCCTAATTCGTATCGAACTATAGACGTAGTATTTTGACATCACAAATATCTTATTTGAACTATGGCTGCATTCAATCAACATACCATGTGACACACAAAAATCTATGTTTAAATGTGTTTTTTAATATTTACTTTTAAATTAAATAATGTATAATACTAAAATTTAAATTAAAATCTACAGTTTGATACCAAACTTATTGACATAAATTCATGAAATAATAGTTCAATAAAATTTTTAATGCGAGTCGACAAATGCGATGACATGGCCTTTCACCTATGATCCATCTGGAAAGGGTTAATGTATCAATATCTTACATTATGTATGTCCCAGTTTTTTAAATACTTAATTATGTACATGAACGTAAAATTACAATTTTCTTTACACAAATAAAGAATTTAGCTTAAGTGTTGAGATGTGTATACATTTGTCCAAGACTGCAGTGATTATCTTAAACAATATTGAAATAACAAATTCTTGTACTTATGTTAATAAAAAATATAATTAATTGATTCATAAACTGAACTTTTTATAAGCATATGATTTTCACCAAGAATGAAACAAAATGTGGCAAGGATGAAGATAGTCTACACTTCACCAAGTGAAAAACCTGGTAGACCCAATTCTTTTCAGTTGTGTTTGTTGGCAGAGGAAAGTCTCTTCCCACCCAAAAAGCCAGTTCATGTCCAGTAGTAGACCTTTCTTAAAAATACCTGACCCCTTTGGCTGAGTTAGCTCAACAGTTGAATAACTGGCAGGGCATGTGGGTTAGTCATTGGAGCTTGACTTTACCACCAGTCACATCAGATTTATACAGGTATACAGTCGCGGATGGAGTACACACGTCACTAACTTGAGGTAGTTTACAGAGAATAAAGAATTGACTGTGAGACTGAAGTTCCAAAAACACAATCAAAATTTGATATATATATCCACAATGAAGTACAATGTTTTCAGCAAATACTCATTTAGTTTATCAAGCAAATCTTCTATAATTCTGATCAAGTTGCTTATTATATTCAGCAAACTTACAGTTGGAACACCAGAAAGATATATTAAGACATGCTTAAGTTCTAACTTTCTTTCATTATTATATATTAACTACATTACTTGATAACAAGAAATAGTATTCATTACATGCATCAAGGTTGAGATGGCATTTTGGCTTTGTTGCAGGCTTGAGAGCTTGAACATCTTTTCAGACTTTCAACTTCACACTGACAGCGTGGTTAGGAGACTTTTCTTTGGTCCTGTAGAACTGAACTTGCAGCTCCAGACATGAGTTTTTAAATCAAGTTATTTAATATTCTTGTGAGTGTTAAAATAATTTTCGCATTTACCCGCAAGTAGGTCTGACACTTCGTTGGAGAACCTGTGAGCTGCAATGGAATGAAACCTAGCCTGCCACAATTATCTCTAGCTGTCTTTGATTAAGACCTGCTGTGTCCTGTTGAATGATCTGAAGTCCTCAAGCCGTAAAAAATGTCAATGCACAATCAGTAATGAAGCTACAGAATTTTATGACCTAAGATACTTTCCAAAACTCAAATGGCTACTTAAAGCAAAAAGAATACCAAGGGGAACTAGATAATCAAACTACCTGCCAGCAGAGTTCCTAGTGTTGCTGTTCCAGCCAACATATTTAAGTTCACCAGCCCTTGCTGATCTGGATATGTCTGTATGTTTATTCCACATCATTTAGTGCTATGTCACTTGATCTCCTTTTGTTGCCATTGTGGATATATACATATTTTTTTTAAATTTTTGCATTCTTCCTGATATTTTGGTAATTATATTGAGTAGCTAAATATGTTTTATTTTCTGTAAAATGTAACTCCCATACTTCTCTGCCATCTGGTAGGAGTTTTTGGTCTCACTTTTTTTTCTTCATCAAGTCCAATTGTTATCACAATATTTCTCTGTTGCTGTCAGGGTCTAACTGAAGAATAATCTTCAAGCTGATATGGATGAAACTTAGTCTAACCACCATTTTATCTTCATCATGTGGCTGTATCTTCCATTGCTTGATATCAACTACATTTATACTTTATACTTGAATATATGTTTTGTATTAAACTGGACTTGAGCTTGAGATCAAGTATATAGTCACTTGCTAGTCTTTTTTTCGATGAGATTAGCACTATATAAATTGTTTCTTTATCTTTTGGACCAACTCCTGCCTCTGCAACAGCACTGTTTTGTAATGTTGTCATCCCTTTCCTTGCAGATTCTCATTCAGAGTGAGGTATGTAAACCTAAGTTGGAGCCTTCTGTGGTGTGCTTGATGCATGTTGTATGTATGAAAAGGTTTCAGTGTTGTAATATAATTTTCTTTACCCAGTGGCTGAGCAGTGAGCTCAATATTTGTATTACTAATGTATAATTATGTGGACTATTTTTCTCATCTTTATTATTATTATGTGTATTGTTATTTTCACAACGTTTCAACCAGTGAGTTCTGCAGCCATTGTCAGGTGTTATATCAGTAAGCCAAGTGTAGACATAAGTGTGTTATGACTCCTAGTATTATGAAAAAATTGGGACAAAAATTACTGAGGATATATTGTTGTGTAGTGATGTTTGTTATATTTTTTGCATTCTTCTTCCTGTTTTTATTCACAGTTGAAATTCTAGTAAAAGATAAAATTATATTTAAAATTCACTTTTTGTATTAAGATGATTTTTTGAATCATGGCCCACTTGTCATTTGAGTGAAGATTCACTTACTGAGCATGTCTTGTTATTGGTAGTGTTTGTGGAGGAACCAGATTGCCTACTAAGTTAATGGCAAAAAATAAGGTAATATCATAATAATTCAGATACTCCACAGAAGATCCAGAATCGTTAAAAAGTATGTTATTCATCTTTATGTACATTTTGTTTGTTTTAAAAGCCATAGAAATTTGACCTGCTTGTATTTTTTCGAGCAACATGATGCAAGAGATAAGTACTTACAACACACCTTACTTTAATCAAGCCCCCAGTGGCTCAGCAGTAAGTATGAAGGCTTATAACATTAAAATCTTGGTTTTAATACCCATGTTGAGCACTGCATAGGTAGCTCACTGCTTTGCTTTATGCTTATCAATAAACAAATAGATTTTAATCCACCACAAATTAGCTCTTTCTTTAAGGAAACAAACTATTAAAAGTATTCTTAATAAGACTGTATGATTGTGTTGTCTTTAAAGAAATACTTTTCAAACAAAATAACAGTTTTTTGATAGACTGTCAATAAAAAAACTTTAAAAACAGTAAAAGTTACACCATTTGTCTAAAGTATTGTTACAACCATAAATAACCATGGTAGTCTTGTTGAAATAATAAGTTGTCCCATTTAGCTATGAGTTTTAAATATTATATGATGAAAATTGCTTTTTTTGCTTCTTAAACTGGATGAAAATGTAAAACATTGCTAATATTTCAAATACATGTAATTGGCTCATTCAGTGCAATTCTTTTGATATGATAGCTCTGGTGATAGATTCTGTGCATAGAGTATTTGCACTAAGTTAGATTGCAATTAGTATACAGTGTGGTTGATCTGGTACAATATATGTATGCATAATGATTGCATGATCTGTGTTTTTCATTCAAACTGTTTAAAGCAAAGTTTTACAGAAAATGTTATATTAAACTGCTCCACTTTATAAACACTGTTACAGAAGTTTGAAAGGTACCAGTTTACTTGTTTTAAACTTATTTCTCATGCATGCAACATTCTAGATAATTTTTATTTATATCCAAAATCCTTTTGCAGTTATGAGCAGATGATACTTGAATAATGTTTATAGGCTTATTGTATGCTTTACACATTATTCAAAATTTTTTGCTCACTGTGAACTATTTTAGCTTACATCTTTGAGAAAAAACTAAGCAGAATAAGTTGAGATTGCCTCACAGAATTTTTAATATTTCCTGATGCAAACTAAATATTCAAATATTATTAGGCTTTCTAACTGTGACTGGTTTTTGTTCTCAGTATCCAAGAAGTGCTTTAGTTTTTTGTTATTTCAATACCATATTCTTGTTTCTTTGTTATATAGAAAGATTACATAATTTTTTTCTGACCTTTATTACAGTGTTTTTAGTGGTTATGCATATTAGAAAACTGAAAAAGCATACTTACATTTCAGGAGTTTCTGGTTCAGTGTGACAAAACACTGTTCTGGCAAAGTGAAGCCATTGTTTCTACTGTTGGGGTTTCTCTTGCACATCCTCTATCCTTGGTAATGGAGTACCTTCCTCTTGGTCCACTTGACAAGTATCTTCAATCATCAAAATCAACTTTAAAACAAGTAGACTTAGTAGAAGCTACTATTCATGTAGCCAAAGCATTGTGGTACTTGGTAAGATAAATATATTGTTCAGTGGTTTTTCATGTTGTTTTATTTAATTAATAAAGTGACAATAAAATTTCTACTTCATATGTGAAATGTATAATTCAAGGTTGAACAGCAGAACATAGTATTGATAATACTAAATGTTTTCTTGGTACTTAACAGGTTTTTAATTCTATTAAGGAAAAAAAAATATTTTTTTTTACCCAGAAAACTAACATATGATTCTGTTCTGTTCATAACAGGGAAAACTTGTAATTAGTGAAAGGCACTACAACAATTAACTTGAGTACTTCATTGTTTTTGTTAAATTAGTTCTGAAGTGTTTTATACAGTTGAATGTATCTCTGAATTTTTTCATTTAAACATTCACATTTTATGTTGCATTATTTGGTAGATTTCATTTTTCAGAGGTAGAATAGAAACTTCATGAGTTAACCTCAAGAAGTTAAAAGCTGTTTTACTTGTATATTTACTCTGTCCTTTTATTTCCTCATTTACTAAGAGTTATAGGCGAGTGTCAAATCCCTAAAAAACGGCTCTTATTTTTGAGTTTAACTACCCCATCACAAAACAATCTTAGACATAGTTCAAATGAAAGATCACCATCCAAGCATCATGTTTTGCTCTGTTGTCTTTAGTTATCTATGTTTTAAAGGCCCAAACATTCTTTGGGAACAACGCTAATCCGGGACTTATAGTAACTGCATTGGTAATATATCTCTACACATATTATTGTGCATCATTTTATGATTGCATGATTATTATTTAATGAAAACATCTTTTTTTAGACCACTTTTAACATAAAACTGAATATGCAGCATCTTATATTTGCAAACAGTGCTATCTTTAAGATTTCTATGGATGAATTGTTTAGCAATTTGTACAAATATTTGCCTTTATTATTTGATACACAACTCATTTACAACTTTCAGGCAATTAAGAACAAAAACAGACTCATTTCTAATATCTTAAACTAATATTCACTGAAATAGTTGGTATTACTTGCAAACATATATGTCTTATCATCCATTCTGTTCTGCAAAGAAGTATATGTTAAATTTTGTATTAAAGAAATATCACAGACAAAGAACATCATCTTGTCACAGCCTTATTTTTGCACCTTGAAATGCTATTTAGCACTTAGACTACCTAAAAACAATGAATTTTACAACTACTAAGAGTAACACGAGTAACAGTTATATGTGAAAATACAAACAAAATTGGTTTTTCATCATTAGAGTAATGCCATCACAAACATAAATAAAGCATTGTCAGTTTTTATTTTAGCCTTTAGTGAACATTGCAAGGAAGTTTTAACTATAAGATTTTTTACTTGATGCATTAGTGACATTAATCTTGCACTTCTCTTAACATTGTCCATCCTTGTTCCCACCAATAGCTATTGACTGATGAGATAGTTCATTACCACACTACTCTGAATATTTATAGATGCATTCTTTTGTGCATTCCATCCCATTCTTCAAATGGGTACAGATATTTGTATATGGTGAATGGCCTGTGCATGAACACAGCAGCTCTTCAAGTATCTCAGATTCTCTCTGGCCCTCAAAAAATTTGGACTTTCATTCATTTCCTTTCTTATACCAGCTATTATTTTCTAGCTGCCATTTTCCCCCTTCCTTAACATTAATTTTTGAAGATTTTAATGAATCATGCATAGAGAAAGGTTTTTGTATTAAAGAGTAATTTTGAATTTCTGTTGTTATGATAAACTGGCCAGTAAACTGTATATGTTCACCACAAATTTTTATTGTTGTTTGTGCTTTGCTATAAGATATTTTCATTTGTGTTTTTTGAAGTTGGACTAATATTTTTATTGACTTGAACTTCAGAAACTTCATCTGGCAAATTGAACTTCTTGTTTGACTTTGCAGTAGCATTATCAGTGTTTTTCAGAAACATTATCATCACTCCTTGTAGTTTTTTTCATTCCTCTTCCATCTTCCTCATCTTTTTTGTTTGTATTGTGTGTGCCTGATTTGCTCATTATCAATATCTGTACAGGTAGTAGAATTTTGATATTATGAAATAAAAATTACAAAATAATTATAAAGTGGACTACTTACCAATTGGATTTTAAAAAACACAGAACATTGACCTTTTATCATCTGTGGTATGGTATTTCACCAGCAACAGCAATGATATAGTACAGTGCTTAACTTTTCTGTCTTTATTTTTAATGTTTATTTTAAGGAAGAAACTTCAGTGATCTTGAAGAGGGACTATCAACCATTGTTCATATTCACACAAATGTTAATAAACAATCACCCACTGTCTACTACTACATGTAATGCCCATAACCCTTTCCTGATGAGTCACGGGTGAAAGGCCATGTCATCTCGTTTGTTGACTCGCATTCAAAATGTTAATGAACTACTATTTCATGAACTTATGTAACTGAGTTTGGTATCAAACTGTAGATTATAATTAAAATTTTATTATTATACATTACTCAATTTCTTAATTTAAAAACAAATATTAAAAAACACAGATAAACATCGATTTTTGTGAAACATGGTATGTTGAATGCCGCACTAGCTCAAATTAGATGTTTGTGCAGTCAAAATACTAAGTTTATAGTTTTGAGCAAATTAGAAACTCAAATTACTGATATTGACAAGCTATAATATAAAATAAAAGCCTCTTATTTTTTCAATTTGCTAAAATATTGCTCATTTTACAAATCAAACACAGTGGCACCCCACCTACCTTTTACCATTTTTGGAAATGCTCCCTTAT
>NW_013666505.1:214190-216052 GCF_000517525.1 Limulus polyphemus
TTCATGTTATAATTTGTGAAAATTATTGAAAATAACAGATAAAATATAGTTCTTTCTTAAGAAATGTTTGATAACTATTTGGACTTTATTAAGATTTTACAAACTGCAAGAAAGTATTATCTACATAAAATCTAGATGTAATCTATATTTCTAAGATAACAGAATATGTCTTGGAAGACAAAAAAGTAAATTAGCTGAAAGACATGAATAAGGAGAGTAAGATTGATAAACAGCTGTTAACATTCAGAAAACTAGGAACCATTAAAGATCTGATATATCCAATAATATATCTCAGCATGTAAATAAAATTATTTCATAGATAGTATTTAGAGTGGTCTGTTTAGATACCAAATTAACAGTCATTCTGTTAAACTTACTGGTCAAATGTTTAATTGATAGATAACAGAAAGTGTACCGACAGCAGTAGTAAAATTCAAATAATATAAGTGGAAATAAATAATGTTGGCATAGATACGATTGAATTTATTGATAGGACATATTGCTCGATTGCTTATATAATTAAGGTAGGTCTCTTACGAATACTTTGAAGTAATCCTTTAGGAACATACAATAAACACAAGGAATAGGGCATTGATTTGGGTATTTTATAAACATTTTATTATCTATCTAAGTTCAAAATGGTTTACGTAGTTTTATTGTGGTTTTTTCAATCATTGGTTGCAAACTGCAATAAAATGCACTTTGGAAAATCAGTTAAGAAGTAGTTTTGTTTCAAATCATTAGTAGGTGTGTTCTGAAGCCTCCTGTTTTGATTCCTCTTGAGATATAACAATATGGTTTACTGATGATAAGTCATTGTGGCACCCTTTCATGTATGATACATGCATATTAAAGTACTGTTAGCCTTATAAGGAGACTTGGGGGTTGGTCTGTTTCCAACTCATTTTCATCACTTTATCTCATCGGTAAATGAGGACAACAGAGCAAATATTCATCAGGGGACCCTAAAGAACATTTTGATATAAGTCATACAGTTTTTATGATGGGGTACTTAACTATGAAAATTACTTGGTCATGCCAATTGCCTGTTATGTATATAAATTTTATGCAAAAATAGTTTAATTTATGATATGAGAACATGTGATTTTTTTCTCTCTTGTCTCACTTTTAACATCAGCTCACTGGTGCTGGATTTCTTGTTTAGTTCAGGTGCTAAGTTCTTTATGGTTAATGTTTCTTTTAGCCTTAGCCACTGCTCATTTTCAGCCTTTTCGATAACTTAGAACTGTTCAATTTCTACATTTACATTCACACATTTTTCTTTGTGCTGGAAAATGTTTGAGAATTCCACATACCTTGACACACTATGTTCTTTAACTCTATCACTAAACATCCTCACCATCAACCCTATTACAGACAGAGCACTGATATCTGTAAATGATTTGTGATTGGTCTGCATTGCAAATTCTGTCTTTGAATACAAAATAGTTCCTTATTCTGTATACTGGTTTAAGTACCACACATAATTCAACTTGTGGGTACATGTTACGAAGGAAGTTCTATATATTTTCTTGATTTTCAAAGCATGTGTTCCAGTAAATGGTAATGTCATATACACAATATTTTTTGGAACATTATCTTTCTCTTCCTTAGGGGTCACCGCTTTGTTGATATAATCGTTGATAACTCGGGTTAAAACTTTTATTGGGAAATCGTTCAAACACAAGTAATTTTTTATGTTTTCCACTTCATTTTTAAACAGTTCAACATTACTACATAGTTTATGAGCTCGATATACGAGAATTCTAATTAGATTCTCCATAAAGTTATTAGGTATAAAGCTATTATAGTTAAAGCACAACCCCAAAAATGCAAGTTTATGATAATTTCAAATTTATCCT
>NW_013666505.1:216999-226250 GCF_000517525.1 Limulus polyphemus
ATTCGGATGAATAAATTATTAACGTTGACGAGACGGGGTTATTTTGGAAAAGGATGCCTTTCAAAACTTCTCTGGCCAAATTTGAGAGTTCCCAGTCAGGATATAAAGCTGCAAAGGATAGACTAACCCTTTTATTGGGTGGCAATGCTAAAGGAAATTTGAAATTAAAGCCTATGTTGGTTTATCGAGCTCAGAATCCAATAGCTTTTAAAGGTATAATTCAAGGACATATAACAATAATATGGAAATCTAATAAAAAAAAGCATGGGTAACTAAAGCTTTTTGAAGAATGGTTCGTCAAGTATTTTTGTCCAATGGATGAAGACTTTTGCCGAAGAAGAAATTTAGATTTTAAAGCTTTGCTTATTTTAGATAATGCACCTGGTCATCCTTTTGGTCTCGATTCAATGTGCAAAAATATCCAAGTGACATTTTTGCCTGCAAACACTACCTCTTTATTGCAACCAATGGACCAGGGCATTATCGCGACCTTTAAAGCATACTTCCTGAGAAAGACTTTCAAACAAGCGATTCAAGCAACATCTGGAGAGAATTCTATGACACTAGTTCAATTTTGGAAGAAATTCAGTATTAAGGATGCTATTTATAATATCCATCAAGCATGGAATGAAATTTCAGTTAAAAATATGCAAGGTGTCTGGAAGACAGTTCTTCCACACTGTGCACAGGATGTCACAGGCTTTTCAAAAGATACAGAAGAGGTCATTAAAGAGATTACTCATATTGGAAAAGAACTTGGCTTCGCTGAGATTGACAATGAAAATGTGCAAGAATTGCTAGAAGCTCATTCAGAAGAACTAACCAATAAGGATCTTATAAATTTGGACACTCAGAGCATATGAAGACATTGATGAATGTGAAGAAATCTTACCTACCCGCCAGCATAAGAAGATGACGAAGAAGGAATTAGAAGAACTTTTCACGGTTATTAAGAATTTAAGGGAAAATGTTTAGAAACAGACACTGATGAAGATATAAGCCGTCAAATTTGCAGAAAAATTGATGTGTTTTCAACATTAGTAATTAATTACATTGGATTTGCTATAGTTTATGAAAGTTATGTTTTTTCTTTTTCTTTCCCCATTGTCTTTTGATTCCTTCCATGTTTTACTACATAAAACCTATACTCAAGACTACTTTGTCTTCTATCCTTTACCTGTCATTAGGGTCCATGCAGACTTGTTTTTCAAACACCTGCACTAATATGCCTCATCCTCCTCATCTGTTTCTTTCTTTTGGTCTAGTTTACAACCATTCTTTATTTCCGTTCCAATAATTTTTCTTCTGTTTTGGGGGTGGATCCCTTAACTTATTACTCTTTCTAGTGCTCAATTTTCATGCATTTGTTTATTTCTTCCTACATTCCCTGCATTACCTCTCATCACTTCTCCTTATGCCTGAGGCACTTCATCATGCTTATCTCTGTGATCTTTGTTGAACTCCATTTCTTCACCCTGAGGTCTTTGGGGTTATTCCTGACTCACTCAAGAACTGGACTGGAGTGGTTTGGCATCAGTTCTTCTTGTTTGTTACCTATGGTGTTTCTTCTTTCTCTATCACACCATACTGTTCCTATTCCTAGGCTTGCTGAATTCACGTCTCCCTTTCACATCTTAGTTTCCTGGCTTTCTACTACTTCCCAACCTCTTACTGCCCATTGTCATAGTTGTAATGCTTTGGTTGGTGACTACTCTATCAGATCTAACCATGTGGGAGCCCTTCTGTCTTTCTTTACTGGCTTTTGGTCTCTAATTTCATATTCATTATTCCTTCTTTCTTTGAAAACATATTTTATTCTCTTTCTCATCTATGGCTACTTTTGTTTGGATGTATATGCCATCCATGCTTCCTGCACTCTTTTTCATTATACTTTCTTCCTCCTCTATCCAGATCAGAACTTTCTTCCTCACACTTCATTGATTGTTTTTTTCACATTTTGTCACATCAGATTTTTCAACTGTCTTTCTTGTGTGGAGGAACCTGGACATGGCCATCTTCTGTTATCTTTGTCATCTTGGTATTTTGTCTCCTGCAGATTTTGGCTCCCTTTGGTTGCAGTTCTTCCATATAAGTACATACTGTTTTTGAGAAGGATAAGTAAATAGTTCTTTTTCAGACCCTTTATTGGATCCTATGTAGTGACTAGTGATGTCTCCCAGGATATGCTTATTTCCCAAAATATGCATTGGGCTAGGAGTGAAGAAAAACACTCATCATATCTGCTCTGGCTGTTCTAGTGACCTCTCCTGAGATGAGATGTTCCGCAAGACCACTAGTGGTATCCTTGTGGTATTCTCACCACTCAGTTACCTGATCCAGAACTTACTGTTCCATGGAGGACTATCATGGAAAAAGCCAGCATCAGGGAAATGTATACCCACTTCTTTTGCTTGGGCTTGATGGCTTTTGCAGTCATCCATTGCATTGTATCCATTAAAATACCTTTCTGGCAGGTATCTGATGGGGATCTGAACACTTCTCTGGGTCTCCCCAATATGACTTCTCCCCCCCCCCCCTTTCTTCAAGTGGAGCACAAGACTCCCTTGCCACTTACCAGTTCCTAGCTGCTGAAGTGATGGACTTTGAAGAGTTCCTCACCATTCTGCACAACACAGGTGGGATGTAGGATGGTGGTGACACTGTCTGTGTAGTGCGAGTCACCCCTCAAACAGCTAGTGTGCTCTTCTTCTGCAGCAAAGTCTGTCCATTTGATTTTAGGTGGGTATACACTGTTGGTTTAATTACACCCTAGCCTCACTACACATCTTGGCTAGTCAGGTGCTTGTGTACAGGTGCTTGGTTTGTCATGATCTAATTTTATTCATCCCTGTGACACATGGGGCTTTTTTGCCTTTCCATCTGTTTCCTGTCAGACAAACAGTATACCCTGGTTGAGATGCGATGCAGTATCACATGGGTGTGTCCTTATGGAGCCCCTGTCATCAAGTGTCATAATCCATGGGCCATCTTTTTGGGCACTTTCTTAAGAGAGCTAATCTAGCTAATTCAATGAGAATCTATCTATTCTGTATGTATAGGTGAGTTATCATCTCAATAGTCAACATCTTCCTTACCTGAAAATGTATTTCTAATAGATACTCACCTTCCCATCTCCCCACTCCCACTTGCAGTGCATTTTTTCTTGACTCATCTAAGAATGAAGTTATTTTGAGCAAAATGCTTAAGAGGAGTTACTGTACAAGGAGGTTGAGTACCCTCCTTTTAATGGAGGGCTATCGTCACATAATAATGTCATCATGCACTACAGCAGTTCATATTAAACACAAGATTTTTAGGTGGGAGTTAGCTCAAGGCTAATGGCATGCAAATCTCTTAGCAAATATATGTGGAATGAAACCATTCTATGTGAGAGTGAGTATCTATCAGAAATTAATTTTCAGGTAAGGGAAATGTTAGCTATGGATTTATTTCTGAATTCTTTTGTGGTGGTAACAAGCTCAGTGTAATTAAACAAGGCCATAACACTTTAGTGTTAGAGTAGAGGAATTAACATATAAAAATATTAAGTTTTTCTGAAAAAAAAATCTTTTGATATTCATTTAGGAAGTTCTGGAAGTTATGCAAAGGAAAGTTGAAAACTATAAGATGGAGAAAAGTATTTTTATTCTTTATGTGAAAATCACTTTGCACTTAGAATGACTCAGTTAAGACTTTATAAATTCACAGACAAAATTTTAGTAAAAATAGTTTATTAAATATCCTTATAGTGTTTACTAAAAGCTTGCAAAATTTGTTTAGGATACACATAGTAAATTCAGAGTTATAGTATGTACTTTCATGGCTTATCTAGTGGTTAGAAGACTCTATGTACACAATATGATGAATAATAGTTTTATAATGAACTTTCATTCATCCCACATATTGATATTAACAGAAACAAATAATAATTTTACTCTTTAGACTTTTTTAAACAGGACTAGACATTAATTTTTGAGACCACTCTTAGAACCTACTTGCCCTGAGCAGTTCATTACTTGCCCAGACTTGTATTGGGCTAAAATGAAAAGGAAAGAAATATTAACAGTCTTCTGCAACACTAGATCACAATTCAATCAACAAGTTTGTACCTACATCTATATAAACTTAAAAAGATAAATAAAATTGTATATGATTAGAAATTATTGTAAAAACAACAAAAATACACCATTCTCTAACTATATCTTTCATGACAGTGATAAAACCAAGTCTTTATAGATGTAAAATAAACCAATTTGTTATGACAAGAAAACAACAGTAGGATGTTTGACTAAACTGTCTGTGAAATTGTGACATTAACTGTTGAAAAACTGAAACACAAATATATCAAGAGACTGAATAAAACACGATAAACAAATGAACAATCTTTACTAAAACATTTAACATAAATACTGTGTGGACTAAAGACTTGGTTGGACTGCAAGATACAAGACTTTGTTCCTTTACCTTACCTAGGCCCAGCTTGGATTATATAACTTGTTCTGCCTTACACTCATTGATTTAGGTCTGTAGAAATATTGCATTTATACTGTTTTACTGACTGGCTCTACCATGTGACAAGCTGTTCTTAGAATACATACTTGAGACATTTACTTCTAGTTATTACCTGAACAACTATTGAAGGACATTACTAACTTAATCCCTACAGAAGGTTGCATTAAGCAATGTTTTCCATGGATGATAATCTGAACATTTAACTTTGAGAATAACAAAGAAAGAAAGGTAACTTCAAACATGGTGAGCTTAATGGTTTTCCTGATTACGTGTTATGTCAAACCTGCAAATATTCAGAACAAATAATGAACTTAGAATCAATATTATACCACTACAAGAAGATATAAGCCTATGGTATATTCCTATGCCACACCACCACAAGGCCAGAGCTCTCAAACAGTTGTGAGCATTAAGTTCAGGGCCCTTGACCAATATAGTGATGAGATGAATCAAGCTAGCTCTCCAATCAGATTTAGTTTGTAGTAGAGAAAACTTTCTTACTGATAACTCTAGAGACAAGAGTGCACAGGTTATCTTTTCTCAGTTGAGAATATTCTTGAACCATTCATTGAGGTTAGGACTAGTAAATTGTCTTTGATAAAATATTTGAAGTTTAAGACCTCGAGGTTTGTTTCTCATGAATTTTGAGTGCTGGTCATTCATGTTGCCGGAGATGTTGTATATCACAATTCAACTTTTCTAGAACAATGTACATAAACCATCAATTGTTTGTTTTTCATAATCTGCCAATTCTGTTTCCATCTCAGGCAGATTTACATGAGGTGAAGTAAATCTGTGTCACTTACCATCATACTGATGTGGCTAATAACAGCTTCAATAAAATTATCTTGTTTTGCTTTTAAAGCTTCAGATCTCCATTTTGGAGAAGTGAGTTTAACCCACTTGAAGCAATGCACTGCATTAAAAGCATCAAGAAATCTTTGTACATTCTCTCCAGATCATTGTTGTAGAGCTGTAAGTTTGAGGTAAGATGTCTTACAGGCTTTTACAGCATATTTAATGTTGTAGGAATTATTCTGGAATTGAAAAGACAGCTCAGTCAGTATAGAGATTACATCTTTAAGAAAATTCATGAAGTAGAGCAGGTATAGTACTTCAAATGTTTCATTATGAATTTAGTTCTTCCCTGCACTTGTATTTTCTTTTGCTGTTACAGTGTTCTTCAAATGAATGATTAACAATGAATATTTCTGTTCCAAGACCTCAAGGAATTAGCTTAGATTGAGCATCTTCCTCCTACCCTTCAGTTGACAGGGTGTAGCCTTTTCTTCACTGTCATTTTTAATCCTTTCAAAGCCTTGGCTAAATATCGACAGTGAAGTTTCATCAGTAAAGACTTCCTTGTCCTTCATGGTATCTAGAGCCCCATGTTCAAGCCCATGGCTAACACAATGCATAGTGACAAGATGAGGTACATTTCTCTTCTTTAAACTTGTTACATTGTTTTTTTTTTGTCTAAATATACATTTGCCCCATCAGATGCAATTGCAATAATCTTCTCCTTCCAGTTCTAGCTATATTCTATTCCAGTCATGGCTGTCTCTGTGGCTTCATGCACTGGCTTTGTCTTCACAAAGATGTTTCTGTGGACACCCTTAACTATGGCCCTCGCAGAAAGTCCCAATTTGCAAAATGAGTCATCTGTGGCTCTATTAAACATAATGGAAAAAACTTGTGCATTTTTCAGAATGCAGTATGACTTGTTAAATCGAGGTCTAGGATTGCATGGTTTAGCCTTTTTATGCAACAAAATGTTCAGTTTTAAAAACACCAGACATGTTTACCCTCTGAGCTTCATTCAGTTTTCTAACAGTAATGTTTAAAACACCAACAACCCGTGAGGATCTGGGTGGAGCTGGAGATTAACTCAGTACAGGAATCCCTCGATTAGTGCGGTTAATGTGTTCTTTAAAAGAGCCACACTAATCGAATATAATAACTTATAGGAAATCATGTAATTTGTACCTCAATTTTCATTCTCAATTAATTTCTATTTTGCGTATTTTTTAATCAAAGTATAGGTATATAAGAAAATATGAAAAAAATGCAATGAATTAAAATTTATTGATCTGATTTTTTTATGAAAAACTTATTTAGAGTGGCTTATCGTATCGTATTCTTCTGTTCTTCATATAATTGGCGGTACTGAGAAATTGCCTTCAATGAGTAATTGTCTGTTACAATGTGTTGTCACTTTGGAAGGAAAAAGGGTAGTTCCAAGATGATACATCACTTCATTCCTCATGCATCTGCCTATGACATGTGCATGCCACTAGCCTTGAGCTAACTACCACCAAAAAATTGTGTGTTTAGTGTGAACTGCACCAGTGTATGATGACATCATTATGCCACATTAGCTCTCCATCAACAGAACATCTTAGCACACTCCTTTTAAGCACTTTTATTCGAAATAACTTCATTCTTTTCCTCTGCATTGTTTAGAACAGACAAAAGTTATAGCCTTTAAACTTCTAGTTTTACTGAGGTATATGCTGTAAAGTGAAACCCATAAACTACATTCTTTCTAGCATATCTTGTTTTTCAAAAAATGGTAGTAATTCTCTCTGACATTTGCTATTGGAGTATTTCTAACCAATAGAAAGAGAAGGTTCCAATTTACTGAATGCAAGGAGACTAGGATCATACAGATGACAGGTTTTGAAAAATTTGTTCTCAGTTTCATTATCAGCTATCATTGAAGCTTAGCTCAACCAGAATTATTTTAACCCATTTATAGCTTAGTTAGAAAGACATTTAAGTTATAGTATTTTAGGGTATTGTTTTTTTTTCTTTGTGTGTGTGTGACATTATTTTGTATTATAAATTAAATATGTCAATTTTAAAAAATCTGTGAGACAACCCTTCATTACAAAATAGTAGGCCTAGTAAGGTGGACTTCTTTCTTATGAGCAGAAAAGCTTGAAAAAGACAAAATTCCAGATGTAAGTTTTAAAGTTCTTGTTTTTTATGTATCTTTAATTATTGCTGTAAAAGTAACTAAAATGTAAAAATTAGAAACTAATTAGCTTAGATAAGAAAACTTAAAGAAAAAAAATAAAATAAAATAATTTCTCGTGATCCTCAATATTCTAGTACTTGTGATATGATTGTAATTCATTAGTGGTGTGCTTACAACTTGAACTTTTGTTTATACAATGCTGTCTGGCTGTGATAAATGGTTTTCACTGTACTCTGAGAGGGTTTAAGTGTAACTGGAAAAAATAAACTAATAGCTTTGGCCGTAAGAATAAGGCCCATTTTAGGTTTTTACTCCTATATGATCTTCTAAGTTTCGTATGATTTACACACTTACATATATCCCAAAGTTGAATATCAAACAGGAACCCATACTAACTCCATCTTTCTGATCATACCCTTACCATTTAACAAAAAATGTGATTTTCTAATTTGTGATTATAGCAACCAATTTTAGACACAGTTGGTGTCATTGGACAAGTGACTTTATGAAGTTTTGGCAATCCATACAATATACCTGCATGCGAACCACTAGGTCTTATTTCTTTATAAATATCTTCTGTTATGACGTTTTCTTTTTTCAGTTTTAATAAGCAGCTAATCGACTTATTATCTCTGGTTTTTGTGAGATCTTTTTTTAAGGATTTTAAATTTATTTTTATCCTTAATAATTTTATCAACCTTGTTATAATCTTCCTTATCTGTAATGACTACTTTATTACCTTTGTCAGGCTTCATAATCACTATCTCTTTGTTGTTACTTAACTTTATCAAGGCTTGATTTTCTAGCCAATTAATATTCCAGTGAGCTGATGTTAAAAGTGCCATATGAGAGAAAAAAATTAATGTTTGAAATTACCTTGTGTTAGTCATTTAAATGTGAGAATAGCTATTCAGTTTTGTAGGAAAAATTAATTTACCTTTTTTTTTTAATAGAACAAAGAATTATCCAAAAATGCTTACATTTCTGAGCATTCGCGTATAAATTTTAACTAAAATGATAAATAACGAAACAATGTGACAT
This sequence comes from Limulus polyphemus, assembly GCF_000517525.1. NCBI lineage: Eukaryota > Metazoa > Arthropoda > Merostomata > Xiphosura > Limulidae > Limulus > Limulus polyphemus. The sequence continues at coordinate 225,533 of NW_013666505.1, forward strand.
TCTGTAGCCTACTTGATGTATATATATCAGTTCCTTACATTGTAATTTTATATTATTTAAATGCTTATTGTTAGGCATTAGTATTTATAAGTGTAAGGGAATGATTATCAATTGAATATTAATTACAAATTTAGAGGGCCTTAACCCTGTGTATATTGATATGAGAAATGAATGCATCATGACCTTTTACATAGTTACATTTAAAATGTAAGTAAAATACTTATAATATTAATGTATTTCAGTAAATGTCATCTCAGACATAGTTTATAAATCAAGTTTTAATATTATACAAGTTTTATTAATTTCTTAATTTCAAAAGGAAATATTTGAATTTATAATCTTCACTTGTTTGTATAATGGGACATTTCTTCTCACTTATTTTACTCCCATATTGGCTAATGTACTTATGTGTTTTAAAGAAAAGAAATGGTTAGAAGAATGTTCAAAGGAAATTAAATCGATAGTGTATAAAATATATGAGGACGAAGATTTATGGTGTTTGAAGAACAAGCAGATAATTTTTAAAATTATCTTAATAAACAGCATAATAATATTAAATTCACGTTAGAAAAAGAAAGAGATTGCATGTTACCTTTTTTAGACACCACAAGAAAAACAAAAAAGAGGATAAATTTGAAATTATCATAAACTTGCATTTTTGGAATTGTGCTTTAACTATAATAGCTTTATACCTAATAACTTTATGGAGAATCTAATT
>NW_013666505.1:227250-234270 GCF_000517525.1 Limulus polyphemus
CAATGACGATCATCATGATGACGATGATTTTTGATGAGGACGATGGTTTTATGAATTATTGTTATGAAAAAGATGTTTGTTAAGTAAAATAGTAAAGATTTGCCCCGGGGTAAAATACTTGAAAAAATCGCTAAAATACCCCGGGGTGGACACTCTAGTAATAACTTGACAAGTAAAATAGTTACCCATTTTCTATTTTTAATTTAAAAAAAAATAATAATTTCGGTGCCTAAAACTTACTTTTCAATTACTATGGTTAAAATCAAATGTGTGTTACCGCACTAATCAAGTATTATGCACGCACTAATCGAATATTGGTTATAAAAAATTTAAGCGCACTAAACGAAAACACATTAATTAAATGCACATTAATTGAGGGATCCCTGTACAATCAATTACCTATGAACATCAATTTATAAGGTAATCAACTAATGAAAATTAGAGTTTCTGATTATTGTTTTTAATTACTCCAACTATCCAAACAAGCAGAACTTGGCCATTATGATTTTTAATTATTATTTTCAATTAATTAAAGTTTGTTCAGCTTAATTTACTGTTCATTTGACATTGTGTTATGTTTTTAATTTATAATTTGCATAATTTTATTCTTTAGTGTTTAATATAAATTAACTTTTTGTACACTGTGTATATGTTATGTTTGTAGCACCATACCTCTTTCCTGAATTTGTGTTCTGGTGGAAGCTGTGACAGGCACTGGCACACCTCGAACCTGCAACTCTGATCACGAGGCAAGTGCTTGTGAAACAGTATTCTTTATCCACTTTGTAATTGCAGCCTTTTAACCATGTGTGAAATTATAAATGTAAACATACTAATTCATTTTCAATAAACAATAACAAAATCCATTAATTAGTATAAGATTAAAACTTGCAAATATCAATCATTCTATTAAAGCAACAGAACAAAAACACAACATATAAAATTTGTTTCTACATTGTACTTTAACTTGTAGAGAATAATATTAATAAATTTATAAAAACATACTTTGCCATCATAAGGCCTGGGGAAAAAAGTGTTTTTGTGATAACTTGATTGACCCTTTAAAAGGTTTCCAACCCTGAAGTCCTTCTGAAAATGTCCAGAGAGTGTAACTGGATGTTTATCAGATAAGCAACATTTTCAACTCTGTTATCACTTTTGTTATGAGCATCTTTTGCTGTGCATGTCCCAAAGTTTTGTGGGTTAATTAAACTACTTTTTTATCATGGTATATGAATAACCCTGGCATAAAAATGTTTTAATATTACATAAGTTTTAAGTTCTTAATTTTATAAGGCAATATTTAAAAGAATCCTCAATTTCCTCTAGTATGAGAATTGTGACATTTGCTCTCTAGGTATCCCCCTTTTCTCTAATTAATTTATCACCTCTCCAAGAAGTATGAAATTTAATGTAAATTACTCATTATAATGTTGTCATCACATAGGCAAAGCATTATTTTTATAGCTCTCAATCTTATTTGGTTACAGAACCATAAAATAGAAAAACAGGCCTCTTTTGTCTCATCCTCTCTTTAAGAAATTGCTGATAGTTTTTCCTGATGGTTAATACTATATTATTTATAACCAATAGAAAGCCAAAGTTTTAATATATTAAATGGTGTATTATATTACATTGTTTTCTGTACAGAAAATTGTTTGTTTGCATCCAGTTCAAACTTTATTCCCATGGCAAAAACATCAGTGAGCTTAGTTGAACTTATTAATGGCTTTTGTTGCATAGTTAGTTAGAAGGCCAAAAATTATGATAGTTATGATACATTGTCTGCTTTTTTGCATGTTTTTATTCTGTGTTCTTTGGTGCATTATTTAACTGAATAAAAAATTATTTAGTGCAATAGTAACATTAGTATAAAAAAGTAGGGTTAAGTTTCATTGACAGTCAACAGCACAAAAAAGAAGTAAGTAAGTACTTTATTTCTTGTTTTTCCTGTGTATTTTTTAACTTATTATTATAAAAGTAAACTAGAATGTAAAAATTAGAAACTTTTTAGGTTAGATTAGGTAAAAGAAATAATAATTTTTCATGAGGTATGCTCGTGAGTAGCCTGTGCTTTACATAATTCAATAGAGTAAACATTCACCAAGTGATTTATAAATTTTTATGGCAGGAATATTAGTTAGAAACCGTTCAAATGGTAATAAAACAATACAATTTAAGTAGAAACAGGTCTATACTGTTCACGAGTTTAAAGCTATCTAGGATAAATCTAGTTTCATGTTACAATTTGAAGTCATTTTAGAAAGAAAAAAAGGGTAATTTAGATTTATTTCAATTTTTTTTTTGGTGGTTCCGAGGTTGGTCAATTTGACCAATCCCATATAGAGTTAGGGTAGAGAAAATAACAGGTATAATATAAAATTTTACTTAAAAAACTAAATTGGAGAAGTCTTTCGTTTGTCTTACCGAATACCTTATCCATTTGGGTGTTTTCTTCACCACCCATCTTAGTTGGGCCCAACCTTCTCCTCTCCAGCTCCATTATATGGAAGGGGCCCTTCAGAAAACACTGTCTGTTCCTTCACTTAGAGCTTGTGAGGTCCTATCACTTTTGGATATGTGGTCCTCCATTACCTCTCTCATACCCTTGGGCAGGGCCCATATGCAGTTTCTTTAGTGGGTCCTTCAGTATTGATGGAACCTTGTCTGGGATCCCTTGGATACTTCTATATCCATTCCCTCATCCCTTGTAGACAATCTCCATTGGTGGTTGTACAGGGCTTACACATTGAGTCCTCCTTCATGGCCATCTGTTCACAGAGCCATCCCTTTAGGGTTGGGGTGGCTCGATGGATCACCAAGAGGTTTTAGGTCATTGGTCTGTGGAAGAGAGTTTTCTTCACATCAATGGTCTCAAACTCCCAGCTGGTTATGATCCATTCTGACAATTCTACCATGGTGGCTTATCTATCACTAAGGTGGTACCAGGTTCAATCCCTATGTTTTTGCACTATGGATCTTCTTTATTGGGCTCACACACATCACATTCATTTGTGTCATGTCTCAGGTGCTTTCAATCTTGTGGCCAGTCGTCTTTACCTACACGATTGCGTTTATCTCACGGAGTGGTCCCTGAATCCTGCCATTTTTCGTTGGCTCTGTCTACATCTGGGTATGCCCCATATTGATGCCTTTGCCACCACCCTCAATCACAAATTTCCTCCGTTTTGGTCCCTGTTCTCCACTCCTTGACCTTTGGCTGTCGATGCCTTCAACCAGGATTGGTCTCATCTGTTCCTTTTATGTTTACCCTTCCATCCATTTACTTCATTGGGTGGTCTCCCTCATCCATGTCACACCATGCACGGTCCATCTGATTGCTCCTTACGGGCCTGCTCAACCTTGGTTTCCTCGGTTGCTCCAACTGTAGATGGTCCTTCCTCTTCCCTTCCTTACCACCCTTCTCCATCAACTCCAGTCATTGGCACCCCATACCGCACTATCCATCCTCTGTCATGTCCTTAGTGAGAAGTTCCGGTTTCTCACAGAGTAGCTTCACATTTAGCCTGTTCCATTTACCCTTCTTCTTTTGCCATCTATCAATGCAAATGGAGCATTTATCACTCCTCGGCGTGGACTTGGGGTTTCCAGGCTTCTCACCCAACAGTTGCTTGTATCTCGAGTTTTTCATGTGGTTCATTGGTCTTCTTGATTTTGGGGTTTCAGGTGGCGTTATCCCATACATTCTGTTTTTCCCACTTCCTCAAGGTTTTTGCTTCCCACTGTCTTTTACATGTTGATCCATTCCTTCCAGCTCCATTGGCCACCAAGTTGTACCTTGCTCCCAGGTTGGGACATTAATGTGGTCTTTCATGCCCTCAGTTTATCTCCAATTGAACCTCTGTCTATATGTTACCTGTTTCACCTCTCTTTGAAGGCATATTTTCTCCTCCTCCTGTCCTGCAGGTGTTGTAGATTAGATATTTTTGCCCTTGATGTTACCAGGACCTTGTACCACTCTTCCTACCTTATTCTTTATCTGGATTGTGCTTTTTTTTTACCAAGACCTCTGTGGCTCGAGAATGCCAATCCTTCTTTTCCCCTATCTGCTTATCCTTCATATCGCATCTCTACTCTCTTCCTAACGTGGATAGACTCGTCTGTCCTGTCCGTGCCCTCCATTGTTATATTGCTTGTATGGCTTTCCTCAGGTCATCGTTCCAAACTTTTTATCCCTTACCAGTCTTCCTCTTCCCTTGATCTTTCCTCTGTCACCCTGACCATTTGGGTTTGACCTTTAATCCAGTTGGCCTATTCCTCCTTGTCTCCTTCCCAGCATGATCACTTTCATGCTTCCTCACATCAAATCCACCACCTTACCTTCTCCCTTGTCTGTTGTCATCGTCGGCCATTGGAATTGATTCTAAGATCAGGCATGTGGAAATTCCACACATGTTCATCTCCCACTGCCTACACCACATGACTGTTTCTGCTGCCTATGGCTATTCAACAGCCTTTGGCACAATTGTGGCATGAGCTAAGTCCTCACTAATGCTTTCTTTTATTTCAGGGACCCCCTGCTTCAGCTTCAATTAGGATCCTGCTCTGTGGCGAGTGGTGCATGACCAGGTATTCTGTCTGTACTAAGAATGGGTTCCACTTAGATGACTATACCCATTTGCAGACATCTTGATATCAAATCCTCATTAAAGCCATGTTGATTCTTATACATTTTCCGTGGCTATGTATGCTCACCCTTGAGATGGGGTATTTCACAAGATCAATAGTGTAAATTTTTTCTGATAATTGCGTCATAACATGCCCGTTCTGGACTGTACCACCTATGGACAGCATGGGTAAAGCAGAAGGGGATTGTTGCCCATCTTTGCCATACCTAGATTGAATAAATCGGTGTGGTCTGCTTTTCAAAATAGGGTTTCATGATCGCCCCTTGCACTGTCTTGGGTGTTGCAGTCCCTCTGGACTCTCCATTGCATCCTCCCCCTTTCTTCCAGTGGAGTATGGGAGTCCTTACCACTTACCAGTTTCAAGTTGCTGGGGGTAGTTGACCATGGAGGCAACCTGCTGGATGGGTTCCACAAAGATGACTATAACCATTAAGTTCACAGTAGGGCATTGATGTTCTGCTGGTGTAGAGGGAGTTGAGATGCCCAAGTTCAGTTCACCCCTCTGATTGGGTACCCTCCTCCTACCGTTGCGTGGATGTTAGAACCCAGCAAGTGAGGTTTTGGAGATTGAGTGAACCAATCACATAAGTCCTCACATAGGTTTCAGGTTATCCATCCTCCTCTCTTGACTTGTCTTCTGTGTTGTGTGTCGCAGAAGGACTATGTGGTCTATTTCTGCTTCTGTCCTGGGTTTTCCCTTGTTGGGTGATGAGGTTGTTACTGACCTTGAGTTGTTTCATGATTGTGGGGATTAAGTGCACCTGATGGACTATCCTTGGATTCCGAATGACACATTCCCAGATCCCTGGCATTAGGCTACTTTGTGAGTTCCTGGAGTAGAATGTTAGGTTCCCTCTTGACTCTGGAACTTGAGGTGAAGATGGTATGCTTCTCATCCACAGTTGCCCACTTTTCATCATGGGATTGAGTGATTCTAATTTCTGTTTAAGATGACATTGCTAGGCTAGCCTCTTCCCCCGCAGATGTGCTGTCTTTAATGTTCTGCCATGTATGGTCCTCCTGATCATGTTGATGTTCATGGCAAAGAGATACCTGGCTCAGATGTGGTGCTTCACCCTTCCTTAGATCATCTGATCTTTTCTTCTCATTTCGGGGCTGTCCCCAGGATGCTTCCAGGGATATGCCTGTGCTTCTCTCGCACCGGCCCCTCCTCCATTTCAATGTGGGTTTCAAGCTAATCTTGTGAACAGAGGGAGAGTACTTTAACAGAAGTTATAATTTTCCTAAATAAAATGTATTTCTGATAGGTACTTCCCTTCGCTCACACTTCCCACCCATCCTCCCCACAATCTTCTGGTGCTCACATCTTCTTCCAAACTTCAAAGTGATAGATCGGTAATGGCGTATAGAGGGAGTAACATGCAACATGTGATAGTATTGGTGGAGAGGTGACGCATGATGTGTTGGAACTTTGAATTCCAACAGAAGTAGGATGAAGGCTTGTGGCATGTGTTTCTAAAAAAGTTCACATATAGAGGGCAGCACAAAATGAGAAAAGCTAATCTTGTGAACAGAGGGAAGTACCTATCAGAAATACATTTTCATTTAAGAAACTTTTAACTTTCATATCTACCATTTGTTTACCACAAACTAGTGGTAAAGAGTTGTTTATTAAATAGGATAACTTGTATTTTGGGCTAGATAAGGTGAGATAAAAGATTCTTTGAAACACCATTTATATATGTAGTATAATATTTTAAAAATTACAGTGTAAAGGATTAGAGCTGGTAAAGCATCAGAAATAAATGGACCTAAAATTTGTTATAAAAATCACATAAACGTGAGTTTTGTTGTTTCCACAGTACCCTTGATTTGTATATGTTGGGTTAAAAACCAGAGGTATGTAAAAGTAAGATTTCAAACCTAACTGTTATCTCTCAAAAGTCACTGCTCACAGAGCCTTTCATTCAAAACCAGAGTTCATTAGTCAGGCTAGACAATGGTAGAAAAAGATTCTGTGAAATGTTATTTATGTATGCAGTATAATATTTAAAAGTTATGGTTTAAACACCAAAAGCTGGCATAGTATAAGAAACCAACCACCCTACAATTAATGATAAAAATCACATAACTGCATTTTTTGTTCTCCACATTGCTCTTAATTTGTCCATTTTGGATTCAGAATCAGAGGCATAGAAAAATAGCATTTCAGTCTTCCAAAACTCACCTCTAAAGAGGCTTTTTACTCATGGCCATGAACTGGAGAATGAGAGATAAAGGATTCTCTGAAATTCCATTTATATATATATATATATATATCTATCTGTACGGACCAACGGCGGATGTACGGTACAGCAGATATAGATATACAAATCCTCTATAAAGTACCATATTAGTATTACTTTACTAA
>NW_013666505.1:234560-256080 GCF_000517525.1 Limulus polyphemus
TACTACTATATTATATATATATATATATATATATATATTATATATATACAGTATTATACTTTAAAAGTTAGGGTTTTAAATTGTAAAAGCTGGAAAAGCATTATAAACCAATAGATCTAAAAGTTGTGATAGAATTCATGTAACCAATATTTGTTTTGTTTTTTTTTCACATGGCCCTGTAATTTGTACATTTTAGATTCAAAATCCATGGGCATATAGAAATAGCTTTTCAGATCTGTATTTTGTCTCCCTGAAGTTACTGCCCAAAATGCCCTTTATTCAGTACCAGAACTCATTATTTAGGCTAGACAATGAAAGAAGATTCTCATAAGTGATATTTATATATGCAGTATAATATTTTAAGTTATACTAGTTTAAATGCCAAAAAAAAGCTGGTGAAGTATAGGAATGAATAGGCCTAATGTTTGTGATACAAGTTATTCAAACAGGAGGTTTTTTTTTTACTTATCTCTTGATTTGTCCATTTCAGATTAAAAATCAGAGGAGTGTATTATACTGCATATATAAATAACCTTTAAAAGAATATTTTTCATCATCATCAAACCCAACAAAAAACTTCTGAGCAAAGACTTGTGGGAGAGAAAATTTAATTCTGAAATAATATCTTCAGCCTATTACAGTTTTAAAACTGCATTTGTTAAATGGTACATTTTCATGCACATTATTTTGGGGTTAGAAAAATTTAATTTAATCCAAAATTATTGTTCTTGAAGGCTAGTTTTCCTCTCTGGCTTTTTATGTTATTTTGCCAGTACTTTCATCTTTTGCCAAATGAATGTTAGATGTTAATTCTAACCGTTTCAACAGTTTTAGTTCAAAGGTATTTTAGAATCAATATTTTGTCATTCTTAACACTTATTTATTGTAATTCATGAAGAAATATGAAAAAATTATCATATTTGTATTTCTGCACAGGTTCAAAGTGAAGTAAACAATACATTTGTCAACTTAAGAGAAAATTCTTTCCGTTCCAAAGAATAGCTTTATTTTTGCTAAGAAACTATCAACCTTGAGAATATATTATCCATTTCTTGATTCCCAAGCATTTCATATGTCTTTCTATGCTTATTTTTTTAACATGAAACACGTCTTTGGAAACAACTGTAAATAAGTTTAGATATAATTGGATAGAGCAAGAATGAGACTTTTCAAATCATAATACATTAAATAAAATGGTTTGACCAGTAGTTTATGGTTCAATGGAAAATTTTATAGTCAGAGCTCCTGTAGCATTTACCAAAGTGAATAGCTCTGAAGATTTAGGAACACGCAACAGAGCTGGGAATTTTTAAAAATTTTGTCAGAAGTTTTTTGTGTTGTATTTCTTTGACAGCTACAGAACTTTCATTTTGTGTTAAGACATCAGATGTCATCAGATCACATTTAGTGAGTTTGTTAGGTGATGGCAAAATACTCTGATGGCTGAAATCCTTATTTGTTGAATATTGTTATTTTGATGTCTGTCATATTCAGTAAACACAATGCAGAAAAAAATTGGCTAATCATGTAATTAATTATATCTAATTATATTAGTGATATTATAATGTTTTTATTAATTGATTATCAATTTATCACTGCATCTTTTGAGAAGTTGAAACAAAATGGTGACTGGATGGTCATCTTGACATTAGCAGTGTGCCAAGTTAGAAATATTCAGATTATCTTGAACATTGAGACATTGAATATGTCTATCAACTTAAGTGAACGGTAGTTTGAAAATGTCTATTAAAAATCTAAAACTAGCTGAAAATAGAAAGATTAATAAATTAGCCTAACAATTAGCAAATGCCACTATTTGCCAAGCTGAGCTTGAACTGTTGAGTTAGATAAAAATGATACATTATCCCCTGTATAAGAACAGTAGATGATTTTTTTTGTTTAAGCCAGAGAATGTCTTATTTTTTTACATTAAAACTCAAGCACATTGCTTAATTTGGGTGATATGATGATTATGACTAAACACACTTGTTTCAGTCACAAAACTGAAGCCTCAGCTGCTGCTAATACTATCTGCATACTTTCTACAGAGGACATGAAACATGAATCCCTCTTCCTTGTCAAAATAAAGCCACCAATACTCCTCTTTCCTTTTCCGGTTTTCCCTGGCCTTCCATTTTCTTTTCAACAATGAAAATTTGTACAAAAATGACATGATTTAATGTTTCACTTGCCTGTTTGACCAACACAATTTATTGTCAAGCTCATTAATTGATTACATTCAACTGGTAAATTATTTTTATACAAGACTAATTTTCATATTTTCAGCTTTTTTTTTAATAAATATTTTTGCAAATTACATTTCAGTGACTAGTGGGGTTACTATTAGATAGAGGTTAACATAATTTACACATGCCTAGTTCTGGGGTTTGCTTTTAAAATTTTATAAGAACACAACAATTTCAAATTGATCAAGCATGTGGTGAAGAAAATGCACGCAGTTGCAACTAGGCAGTAAAGCTTATGGACACTTTATATGTGTCTACTGTACAAAGGAACAATAAAATTAACACTTCACTGTTATGAGGTAGAGGAGAATAAGATTGTTAGAGGTACAAAGTTAGTTATTACATATCTGACTAAACAAAATGTAATTCAATACATCTCTATCCTTATTAAGTGTTTATTTGTCGTTGCATATGATGAAGGCTATGTTGTAATTACAGCTAGTTGACTTATAAATGATTAGTTATGGAGTATAAATTAATAATAATATTTTATATCATATAAAGTACAATTTAAAAAATTAATTTATATTTTGTGTTTTTGTTTTCTTGCTCTAAATAAAATGATAAAGTTTAATGTTATAGCAATTTAGTGTTTTTTTATTGTTTATTGAAAATCATTTGGTACATTTTACATTTGTAATATATCTTGGTTGCAAGTATGATTCCACTGTCCAAAACATGCTTTACATTTCAGCTTTGGGTGCATTATGTTTGTTTTTGAGTTATTGTAACTCTACTTAGGTTAGATGCCACCATCTCTAATTTTGAACTACCAACCAAAGAGTTAGCAACTGGCTGTCAGCACCCACTGCATCTTTTGGGCTGCTGTTTAATAATGAATAGGATGGATCATCACATTATAACATCCTCAGACTGATAGTTATGGTGGTTGCCTAGTGAACTGGGGGTCACGGATTCAATACCCAGTGCATCAAACATGTTCAACCTTTCAACTGTCACTGTCAATCTCACTATATATATATATATATATGTAAAAGAGTAGTTGGTGATACTGGCTGGTTTTCTTTCCTCTAATTGGCAGTTAAAAGTTAAGGACAGTGGCATATAACTTTAGCTGATTTGTCATAACTCAAAAACAAATAACAGCATGGCTAACAGGGTGAACATGTTTAGTGGCAACCAGAATTGAACTCACAATCCTTGGATCCCAAGGAAACTACCAGACCATGCCAGTCCGAAGCTGAATAATAAAAACATAATGAGAAGTCATAATGGCAATATTTTGATTATTTGGATAGGTGGAATAATCAGAAACAACAATTTTAGTTCATATTTCCATGACAATTGATTCAATTGTAATTTTGATTAATTGATACAAATCAATGTAATCAATGCTGATAGGTAATCAGTTATTTTGGTAAGTTGAAGTCATACCTGATGTCATAAAATATCAATTTACTTTAACTTTTGCCAGACAGAGAATAATTAAGATATTTGCACATTAGTATGGCAAAATCTGCTTGTTTTGATTAAAAATTATAATCAAAATATCTAGTTTAAGTAGTTGACACATAACACTTAATAGGCAAGTGTGTATCAAAATGGAATGGATCTTGATAGCTGACTTCAGCAGCATAGATTTACATTTAAGTTAAGTCTTTGTTTTTAGTAAAGACTGAAATATCTCAACAAAAGTTAACTATTATGGAGTTTACAGGAGCAAAAGGGTAAAAGTTTACTTTATCATATTATTTGTGTTACAATTTCTCAAACATTTTTTCTCTTTAATGTTCATGAGTAACACCCTAAGATTACTTGCCTGGTCAAACTAGCTTTTTTAGCTTTCACTAGCCTAGACCTCAGTTTCACTTTCCTTAAATAGTCTTGCAAGTGTTGCTGTCAGCTTTGTTAAAAAAAATGTTTTAAAGAAATATATTAACCCTTTCACATCTGGTAGGTCAAAGTGTGCATGTCACAACCTTTTACAGTATTATGTTCAAACTTTATTTAAACTTCTTTTCTTATCAACATGTACAAATATATTTGGCATCAGAATGTAGTTAATAAATCAAATTTTAATATTATATAAGTTTTTAAATTTATAAAGAAATATTTTTTTTAAGTCCTCAATCTCTCCTTGTATGAGAATTGTGACATTTGCTCTCTGTCTACCCTCTTTTTTAATTTACTTTTATGGAATTTAACAGAAATTACTTATTATAATATAGACATTATTCAGACAAAACTTAATTTTTATGGTCTTCAACCTTATTTGTTTAGTGAGTCGTAAACTAGAAAATTAGAACTATTTTCCATGCCACCCTGTCACATCCTCTTTTTCATAAATTGGCAGTCATTCAATCTGATGTTTTATACTGTGCATTTATAACCAATAGAAAGCTAAAGTTTTAATCTATTAAATGACATATTATATTACTTTGTTTTCTGTACAGAGAAGTGTCTTTTTCCCTTTTCAGTTTCAAATTTGTTCTTATAGGAATCAAATTGACTAGCTTTGCTGAATTTTCAAACACTGTTATCTCATAGTTGGAAAGTCAGAAAAATTATGACAGTTATAAGACATTTTTTACTTGTTATTATTCTGTGTTCTTAGGTGCATTATTTAATTAAATATAAATTTATTTAGTATAGTAGTACCATTAGTATGAAAAAAGTAGGCTTAAGTTTCCTCTAAAGTTGACAGCAAAAAATAAGAAGGTCCAGGTAAGTAATATATTTGTTTTTCATGTGTATTCTTTATTATTATAAAAGTAACCAAAATGTTAAAATTAGAATCTTGGTAGGTTAGATTAGGTAAGATAATGAAAAAAATTATAATAATAAAAATCCTTTATGAAGTGTGTTTGCGAGTAGTTCATATTTTACGTAATTTGATATGTTAATGTGAGCAGCACATTTGTCTAGTGATTTACAACATGCTTGGTGGGATTACTAGTTAAGCACTATTCAAAGGGCAATAGAATTAAGTATAAACAGATGTATAGTGTTACAAGTTTAAGCTAGTTAGGATAAACAATTGTGGTTTCCTGTTACAATTTGTAATAATTCCAGAAATAAATAAGGATAATTTAGGTTTATTTCCTAATTTTTGTGGTGGTCAAATCAACCGATACTGTTTAGAGTTATAGTGTAGAAAATACTACCATGGTTATAAAGCTATGTAAATACATGAGCACTTTGCGAAAGTATTAATCCATGTAGGTTACTTTGTAGCATATTACTTTAGAAGCAATTAATAAGTTTCAGTTTTTTTATTTAGATTCCTAGTCATATTTGTTATTTGCAGGTTAAACTGGAACAAATTGCAATTTTAACATAAAATATGCTGGTTGACCTTATTGTCCTTTATGATTACTGACTTACAAGAATCTATATAGATATTGTATTACAATAATAAAAAAGAAAATCATTGTATCTCTTCCAGTTCTTTTCAGTTTTGGGGTTGATGAGCACTGCTGGATTTCTCATACAACAGTGTATATTCTGTACAGTTTACAATCAAGTTAAGAGAATAACAGAAGCATACCTTCTAGAGGTGGAATAACATGAGATTTGTTGTTAATATTTTGTGTATAAAATAACAGTTTTAAACCTTGACATAAAGCAGTTGATTTTGGACATATTAATTCAGAATATTATACTGGGTTGTAGTTAACCCAAACTCCCGGGTCCCATACGCTTGAGGATTTGTTGGGATGCATAAGATTTGACTTCCTGGATGCCAAATATGCACCACAAAATACCCATAAATACTTTGCTTCGAACTTTGTACCATAAAGAACTAAACAGCATACGGTTTGCATACAGGTTTCATCAATGGCAATAAATTGCATGAAAATAAAGCCAGAGGAAAGTACCATAAGTTTAACCCTTTCACCTTGGGTAGGTCAAAGTGTGCATGTCATAACCTTTCACAAAGTTACATTCAAAATTAAGTTAAACTACTTTATTATGAATGTATATGTATAAACTTGGCATCTGAACCTAGATAATAAATCGAAGTTTAGTATTATTTAAGTTTTAAATTTTAATCTCTTCTAGGATGAGAACTGTGATGTTTGTTATCTATGTATTCCCTCTTCTCTAATCGTTTTAACACCCATCCAAGAAGTACAAAGTGTAATGTTAATTACTTTTTATAATGTTGTCATCGCTCAGGCAAAGCATAATTTACATAGTCTTCAATCTTATTTAGTTACAGAGCAATAAAATAGAATATAAGACCCCTCTTTCCATGCTCACCTGTCACATCCTCTCTCTTTCAGAACTTGTCAATAGTTCTTTTTGGCATTTAAGACTATATTATTTATAACCAGTAGAAAGTCAAAATGTTTCTTTATGAAATGACACATTATATTACATTGTTTTCTGTACATAGAATTGTCTTATTTCCTTCCAGTTCAAACTTTATTCCCATGAAAAATACATTGATGGGCTAAAATTAATTTTTAAGAGCTTTTGTCGCACAGTTAAAAATGCCAGAAAAATTGTTATAGTTATCAAACGTTTTTTTTGCATGTTATTATTCTGTGTTCTTTGATGCATTATTTAATTAAATAAAAATTATTTAATGCAGTAGTACCATCAGCATAAAAAAGTATGGTTAAGTTCCATCGACAGTCGACAGCAAAAAAAGAAGACCCAGGTAAGTATTTTATTTCTTATTTTTCATGTGTATTATTTATTTATTATTATAAAAGTAACTAAAATGTAAAAAAACTGAAAACTTTTAAGGTTAGATAAAGTATAATAAATAATAATAGTAATAATTATAATTGTAATATGAGCTGCGTGTAAGCCACGTGATTTGCAATTTATATAGTGCAAATAGTAGTTAGACATGGTTCAAAGGCAATAAAACAATAAAGTTTAAGTTTAAATAGATGTATATTGTTATAAGATTTAAACTACTTTGGAAATCAAGTAGTGACTTTGAAGGAATGATACCTTAAAAACAGAAGATATTTTTATGTTTATTGGAAAAGCTGTTCATTTTATCATTTTGCATATTGTCCTAGTTTAGCACTTGTTAAGGGTAAGTAACATGTTGTGTACATTATAAATAATAGTTTTTATTGAGCACGAAAGTACACTTAACTTCTTTAATAGTGATATAAAATCATAAAGGGAAACAACATGCATTATAAATTGTAAATAAAGTTTTTCATTGAATATTAACATGCTTTTTTCCACTTGCAGAAGGTAAACATGTAGTGTGCTTTATAAATAGTTTTTAATTGACACTGAAATGCTTTTTTCCCTCTTGTCTTTGTATTTTATTAAATTCTACCAATGGGTCCCTTGAAAATCTCACTGGGACTTTTGAAAACAAAAACAAAAAAAAACAGAGTCCAGGACCCTTCACTGTGTGACCCTAGTGAAAACCATGATTATAATGTTTTTGTGCATTTGTTGGATACTATTAAGTTTTTATTGTAGATATAACATGAAAATAGTTTCATTATTTAGCATAATCCTGAATGATTTGAAAATTATAACTTTTCTTGTAAGTTATATTTTTTCATTACCACAACAAGAATAATATTGATAATGCTGTTTATGTAACTTATTGTAAGGTAATAGTTTATTATTAATGTTTTAAATGGTTTCTATTTTAAAATACAAGAAATGTTTTTGATGTTTTCAGGAGGAACATAAATGTATACATGGAAAGATTAGGTGCAGAAATGTACTGGTAGTATCACACACAGAAAATTCCTTCAGAGTAAAACTTGCTGATCCTGGAATATATTCTTATTCATTATCTGAGTATGTGTTGAGTTCTGAATTTTGAAAAACTGGATATTGCTGACTGATTTTGAAAATCTTACAAAGTTGCAGATTTTGATGTTATTGTATGAATTATTGTTTCCAAATCATATATGTAACTCCTTGTAAAAACTGTATTCCAAAGGAATTATTGTGGTGACAAATTTTTTCAACTTTTTTTTTAGATTGAGACCCAGTATTTGTTTAGTAAAGCACCTGCCCAAATCCCACAACATAAACCTAGCAAGAGAAAAAGTGAAAGAGTATACATAAAAATAAAACTATGGCAATTACAATAGTATTAGGTCGTCAAGAAATTAATGTTGCATTTTGGAACACTTTCAGTAACCACCCCAAAAAACGTACATCATTTATAATAGTTAAATGAACTGCCTAAACATCATGTTAGTGTAGTCTATTTTATGTGTAAAGTTTAGTATACTCTAATCCCTTATGTTGATGGCACACAATGAGACATACTTTCAGCATGTAATGCTGTTTGAATACAAGAAGGGAAACAACGGCTCTGTAGCCACAAAGAATATCAAAGAAGTTTATGGAAATGTTTTGAACATTTGTAAGTGTCAATGGTGGTTCAGCAAATTTCGTTTAGGTGACTTTAGCTTTAAAAACTGTGATGGCAGGGGCCGACATGTTGGAATTGATATTGGTGCTCTGAAGATGCTTTTTTGAGTCTAACCCAAGGCAACACACTCGTGAAATGGCTTTGAAATCGTATTTTTTCTCATGAAACAATACATAAACATCTAAGGAATATAGGAAAACTCCATAAAGAAGGTGTTTGGGAGCCTCACGAACTCTTCGATGATGATCATTTCCAACACATGAACGTAGCTTCGTCTCTTCTGGCATGTGAACCATTTTTGTCAACGGTGATGAAAAATGGATTCTCTATGCGAATATTAAATGGCAAAAACAATGGCTCAGTTCTAGACAAAAATCACTTTCGACCCCAAAACTTTGACTCCATGTGCAGAAAGTGATGCTTTGCATTTGGTGGAACATCAAAGTTGTAATTCTTTTCGAACTCCTCAATGCACAATGAACTGTCAATGCAGAGATCTATAGTCAGAAACTGGAAAGATTATGGAGTTAGGTTGGGAAGTTCTCCCCCCCCCCCTGCCTCCCACCATATTCTCCAGATATAGCACCATCAGATTACCATCTTTTTTTCGTTAGCTGCAACACCATCTTAAAGGGAAAACGTATGCAAATGTGGAAGGTGTTAAAGATGACATCGACATCTTTTTTGCTTCAAAGCCAAGTGATTTCTTTAATCAGAGCATTAACAACCTGATTGTAAGATGGAAAAGCATCATTGATAAGAGTGGTTACTATTTAATTTAATAAATGTTTTGATATATAAGTTGTTTGGGTTTTTCATCTGAAAAAAAGCAACATTAATTTCTTGATAACCTAATATATTAAAGCAAGAGGGAAGCCTCAATAGCTGCAGCACTTGAAATTATTTGAGGCAGGATTAGACTAACTTAATCTATGAGACTTTTTTTTCCTTTTTATTAGTTTTGTATTGTGCGCCAGCAATACAAAGCATGGGGCATATGTATAACTGATTCAATTTTATTACTCATCAGGATCTCTACCCTCAAATTGAAATTATTTCAGGCAGGATTACAGTAAATTAATCTATGAGACCTTGGGCATCATCAAATATATCAATAGAAAGGGTTTAACCTCCTGAGTCCAAAACTATAATTAGATCTCAAATTGATCAAGAGATGGTGGAGCTATGAGCTGTAAGTTTGTACTTAAAAAGTAACTCGGAGCCATTCTATGAACTGCTATGCCATGGCTAATTAAATATGACTATTTACTTTTTGGTTAGTAAGGGACTTGCCCTTGCTTTGTGTTACATAACAAGAAATGATGCATTATCACTTTTATAAGAGGTTATCATTGCATCTTCCATTTTTTTTGTTAAGTTATATATAAGTTTAAATAACATCTCGTTTGTTTATTTTATTCAAAAGCTTATAAGTTTTATGTGTATATTTATGATGCTACTTTGAAAGCTCCTCAAGATTCAAAACAAAAGTGACAGGTTCAAATGTTGAAAACTGATGTAGATCAAAGCATTATCTAGCCATCATGCATAAAAACAGATATCAGTTTTCTGTTATCATTAAATATAGATACTGTTTTACTTTAATACATATAACCCAACTACTCGTATTAGAAAAGGTGCTTTTATTTTTACTTATTGAGTTATTGTATTCTAAGTAATTTCTCTGCTTGTAAAATGTATATAAGTGAATTATTTAAATACCAGGAATTCATTTACCAAAAATGTACAGGGTGTCCAAAACATCTGGAACCTTAGGTGATTTTCAGCTTTTCTTAATTTCAGAAATGTGACTGATTATGGCACTTCAAAGTTTGAGAAGGTCTAGTAAATCCTCCTGTTAATCCAAACTTGCTTCAAATGTAGAACACATTTTGTAAAATTCATTGAAGTGCCTTTGGTTTCAGACTTTTTGGACACACTGTAAATAATTGTATTTTTAAAGACAGTATATATGTATGTTCTGTTGTATGTTTTGAATCTATTAACATATATGTTTGGTCACTGTAAACTCATTTGATGTTTTGTATTGTGCATTTGTTCATTAATTTTGAGAATTAGTTTTATTCCAAACATACATACTTCCTTTCACACTTACAGCTATTACTCGACTTCCAGGGTTTCTTCCTTTGCCCATCTAATCATTGGTCTGTTTTTTTCTTGCTTGCTCTAGTCTTTTATACCCCACTTAATTGCCCTTGGCAATATTTGTCTTGTGACACTCTCCACCTACGTCGGTGTACCCTCTATCTTGGTAGTGTATATTAGCACCTCATTCAGATAATGCTATCTCTTTTTCTTGACAAAGTGTCACTAGTGAGTTTCCCAGTGCTATGATCATTTGGAGATACTTTGAATGTTCTCCATATTGCCTAGTTGATTTTCATTTTAAAAAATATCCCACCCTGATGCATAGCATTGCACAATATCCGGGTGGGGGTTGGGGAGGGTTCACTCAGTTGACACTATCAGTGATCTTATTTGTAGTGAGATAGAGACATATTTGGTCCTGGTGTTCCTCCATGAGGCTCTGAAGCTGCAATTTAGGGCAATTCTTGACATTCTGGAGAGAATTTAGATTTGCTTTTTTCTGTGCCTTCTTTTAGTCTGTTGGTATTTTAGTCCTTCTATGGGACAGTGGTAATGTTACAGACTTGCAACACTGGAATCCTGGGTTTAATTCCCTATAGTGGACACAGCAGATAGCCCAACATTGCTTTTCTCTAACAAAACAAACTTACCTGACTAAATGGTGTTCCAATCAACTCTAATTAACACAGTCTTTAAATGAAATAAAAAAAGGAGGCCACTTTGGGATAAGTTGCCTTTGACTTGGTTTCGTCAGTTGATTCATCAAGAGTTCGATGGTTTGGGTCTTAACTCAGTTGCTTTGGAGCCTGCACCTTACTTGATGGCTGAAAGGTCTGGGAGCAAATATCTAGTTTTCTCTCTATCCAAAGACATTGTGGTTCATGCAGGTAGGTTATTTCTCAGTTATGTGAATGGACAGTTATGCCTTCCCCGACACGGTTGTTCAAACTCTGTGATTTAGCCTACAACTGCCAGGTGGAAGCATATTACAACTCTCAAATAATACATCCACTCCTCAAATTTCGAGTTTTAAGACAGAATTTGTACTTAACCTGAATGATCAACATCCCCTGGTGGGATAGGATAAGTCAATGGACTTGCAACTCTAAAATCTAACTATTTGTTTTCCTTATACTACACTTTGTTGGAAGAGACTCTCAGGATCACCGACTTCATTGATGACGAGCTGGAACCATTGTTAGTATGCACATTGGTTCAATTGTTGGCTTCTACATTCATCTATGTTGTCGTTGGCATCTCAAATTTCATCGACTCCTACAGGGGGTCATAGTTCTGCCTATATTCAAGAGTCCCGACCTCCAACTTCAGCCCTTTGGTACATTGGTACCCAGAATAGTTTCTGTCTATATCCAAGGGTTCTGCTGCTTGGTCAGAATGCTTCCAGAAGTGTTGATGATTATTGTATGCCTTCAGGGCTCTGTTCCAAGAACTTCTGAATGTGTGGTGACCTTAACCATGGATCCAGGAACACTACAAGTCCTTGAGTCAGGATTTGTCATTCAGTTCACATAATAACCGCTGTTATCCACCCTACTTGTAGGGTTTCCATCTTCCATAGATCCTTGAGTTTTGGAACTTAGTTCTAGGGATATCAGAATTTGGTTGATCTGGAGATAGTGAGATAGTCATGCTTGTTCTTCAGAGTTTTTATTCTTGTCAGTTGTTGGGCCTATGCAGACAGGAGATTGGTGTCCAGTTATCGATCTTTCTCATCTATATCAATGCCTAGATTCTCCAGGATTCACAAGTTACTCATTTCTAATTCAGAGTTGGCTTTTTTTTTACTGGGATTATGGGTGTTCAAGTTCATTGTAGTTGGCTCCTATCGCCACATTGCCATAGTAGTGGCATCCCACTATCAGTGCTTTTTGTCCACAAGGGTCAGGTACTGCAGTTAAGGGTTTTTACCTTCAGACTAGCATCAGCTTCATGTTGGTTCTGCCTAATCATAC
Organism: Limulus polyphemus; assembly: GCF_000517525.1. Classification (NCBI taxonomy): domain Eukaryota; kingdom Metazoa; phylum Arthropoda; class Merostomata; order Xiphosura; family Limulidae; genus Limulus; species Limulus polyphemus. Next base: position 247,226 of record NW_013666505.1, read on the forward strand.
GAGTTTTTCTTGTCACCTCTATTCCATAGCAATGTGTACACATCGTCTTATAGATGACAGGTTACTGCTGGCACCATCTCGTCAATTGTCAGAACATCACACCCTGATTCTACTTCCAAAAATAATCAAGGCAAGCTTCATTCTCAGAGCTGAGACTTCTATTCTTGCTCTAATATGTCATCAGTCTGGGGTTTTTTGTTTTTTTTCTTCACTCAGCTGACTCCCATCCAGCTCCACGACTATGAAACAGGAAGCCTGACTCTTATTCACCTCTCCTTCTCCCACTGCATGGATGCTTATATCTCTTCTGGGAATATGGGCATCACTCGAATCCCTCATGCCTTTATGACGAGAACACAAGAGATCCTTTTAATAGTCTTTATCCAATCAAGGGATCATACACATTGATTCACTGTATTCCCCAGCTTCCTTAGTTAGGATCATTCTTTGATCTTGAGGGGTTGTTAAGTCGGTACACTACTAAGATATGGGTTTCTTTGCTGCCATCTCATCCAGAGTTTCATCTTTTCATGAATTCTTTGCTTCAGGGGTGGGAAGCATATACCAACAGTTGGGAAATCCATTGTCGACAAACAGATGACGAGGCTTTCCTACACAATGTTTTAGTCCTTCTTGCTCTTCAAAGTGCAATGCCTCATAGTCTGAGCTTATTAAGGGGACAATCATCAGGCTTCACTCTGACAATTCCATGGTAGTGTCTTGTGTTTCTCATTGAGGAGGCACTTTATCCAGGAATCTTTGTTTTTGAATCTTGAACCTTCTTTCTCTGGACCACTACTATCATATCACCTTACTAGCTTGCCATTTTCCAAGGGTGATGACTGCAATAGCAGATCAATTGTCTCAACCCAACCAGATTCTCCTAACAAAATAGATGCTGCATCTCAAGGTTTTATTGGATTGGCTTTCACTTTGCAACTCATATAGGTAGTTGGCCTCTCATTGGAACACCCAACTACTGGCAATTTGGTCTCTAGTATTGGACCTTCAGACTTTTTCAATGGATGCATTCCATCAGGATATGACAGGATTACAACTCTAGACCTTCACTCCAATTCATATGTTACCAAAGGTACTAACTGATTTTTTCAAACCCATTGTCAGATCCTGTTGATAGCATCGGATTGGCAGCTACACCCTGGTTTCTGCTTCTGCAGTATCTTCAGAAGTGTCCTCCTCTTCCACTTCCTTTTTAGGTTCTCTCTGTGGAGGCAGCCATGATCTGAAATGGTACACCTGGTAAACCAGAAGCTCGAGCTTCAAGCATAGAAGTTATACAGTCTTTCGCATGGCATTGGGGTTTAATTATGAGGATAGCCTTGCCTCAGTCTTTGCTTAGTCTCACAATAAACATTTCTCAATGGAAATGACACACATATCAGCAATGGTGTATTGAGAGGAGGTTGAACTCACTTGATTTCCCTCTATAAAGCAGCTTTATCCACTGCCATTTGATATTCATGACAAAATATTTTTTGAGTCCTCAGTACTCTCCAGATTCCTCATGTAGCTTTGGGTCCTTTGTCATGTACGACCATTCCAGTTACTTAACTGGTATATTAAAGTTACATTACATGCCCTTTCTCAACACCTGTTTGACTTGATTCTCATATGCCATGTATTACCTTACCTGAAGGTTTATTTTTTGTTGCTGCCGACCTACAGACATCGCCTGACAGGGTGGTTTGTGCTATTTGTCCACAGATCACTATTATTCTACCTACGTCCTCCGACTGGTTCTTCTTACCCAAGACATTTTCATACAGTGAAGGGGATAAATCCTTTTCACCAATTCATCTTATCACTATTTATGATTGATCAGATTTTGATCATTGTTATGTTCAGTGAGGGTCTTGAAGGTTTTGTTGTCCTCACTAATGCCTTTACAAATGCTAGACAATGACTTTATTCTGGGCTCTATTTGAAAGCGAGGAATTTTCTGCAAGTCACGTCTAATCAGATTCTTCACATTTCTATGACCTTAGCAGCCTAGTTCAATTGCTTACTGAAGGACATTGTGTGAACTTATATGTGGACTTCCACAATACTTTTATCTCACATTATTTGCATGATCTGGCAGTATCTTCATCTAAGGGTTTGTACCTACCCCCCCTGTTACTATCTTAACCACTTCCACTAGATTATACTGAGGAGTGAGTATTTTCAGGAGCCTACTCATAATACCAGTTCACATTTAACACTTGGCTATCCAGTTGGGTTGAGCATGGCCTTTTTTTTTTCAGTATTGCTTCAGTACATTGTTCTTGGAAAAGAGTCATTGTCTCCATGTAATTCCTACTGCAGAGTGGTCCCGTCTTAGGTCTTTGGTTGAGCACAATTTGTTCCACATCCTCCCCATAATTCTGGGTGCAAGTGGAAGATATATAGCCCAAATGGTTTGGGAGAGAGGATGGGTGTTCATAATTCCAGACCGGATGAATTCTGTTTCCTCTGGTTGAGTAAGGCATGCAGGTGTTGTCTTTCAGACTTCTTCTTCTGGTTGAGGAGAAAGTTTGTCCATTACAGTGTTGCTTTCCTTCTTGTTGTGATTCCTGTGGCTTGGAATGCATCACTCTATGGCTACAGGTTGGGATCCACTCATAAGTGTGTGTGTGTGTGTGTCTGTATATAAATCAATATATACAATGCTCTGCAATACATTAATTGTTCATAGGCTATTAAAATCTTAATATAATCTAGAAACAACATAATAAAATGGAAACTCAAAAGCATGCCTCCGCTATGATTCCTTGCTGTTGTTATTAAGTCATAAGGTAAGGGTCTCTTATTTTGCTTAACATTTTTATAATATCAAATAAAATGGTGGAGGTTAGGAGTTTTGTAGAAATTAAAGGTGGCTTTGCTCCACTATAAGTATATTATATTATTATTTATAACATCAATTAAAAGGATGGATGTTAGGAATTTTACTTTGTAGAAATTTTTATTGGGTTGATTTAATTCTACGTTAAAGTTATATCTAAACATTAAGGGTTACTGGCTGCAGACAGTGAAAGGCAATTGGAGTTTAGATATTGTGGGTTTCAAGCACTCAGCTCTTATCCCTTACTGATTCTTCTTAATTACTGGTAGCAGAGGCATTGTTTTGAGTTTCAATTTTATGTTGTTGTTTCTGGTTTTTATACATGTATATATAAATATATATATATAGATAGATAGATTGTGGTCCAACTGCTCTAGCCACCAACATACCAACATGGGATATAATGACCATGGCCCTGTAATTCCAACCCTGAGTAGAGGAACCTTGGCTGTTTGGTTGGGACCTAGCCAATAATGATGACAAATCATGTAAAATTCCACCCACAGTACATGAATTAAGTTCCGTGTGACGAGCATACCTGTTCTGAATGTAGTGCGATTCTCCCACTATGGTGCCAATTGTCTGTTGATGCACCCATGATCTGTGCAGATGCTTTATGTATGGATAATGCCCTCATCAGCCCCTCCATGTTATCAGTGTGGAATTCTAGCTATAAGTGTGAGCATAGGTAAGTATGTTTTTGAATTAACATTTTCTTAAATTAAAAATGTATTTACAATAATACTTATCTTGTCTCATACTTTCCTGTCCTTCCTCCCCACTAAGAGCTGATGTTAGAGACTGAGATTGAGTCAGCCTCAAAAAAGGATAACATGATCTGAATGAGATACTTATATACAGTACCAGAATAAAGGATACGTTGATGTAGGTGGAGAGTATCACAAGACAAATACCATCAAAAGCAATTAAGTGGGGTATAAAAGACTGGAGCAATCAAGAAAAATTCAGACCAATGCTTAGATGGGCAAAGGAAGAAACCTTTAAGAAATGTTAACTTTTCTCACTAGTAATAGGCTGTTTGTTTGTTTTTTTATTTATGTCCATCAAAGTTCTTAATTTGCTAAAAATGTAAGATTGTACAAATTTGGGGTAGAAGCTATCCATAAATTTTTAACTGCTAGGTTTAGTGACATAGGAAATAAAAATCCACATATATTGTAGTGCTCTGTTATCACAAATCTCTATCTGAGTGGTGGAATAAAAATCATAAATTTTCCAAAATATTTTCCAGCATACACTGGATTCCACCAGAGTACTATGCAAAATTTACTCTTGTCAGTAAATCTTCCGCAGCTGATGTGTGGGCATTTGGGACAACTGTATGGGAAATTTTTTCATATGGACAAAAACCTCTTGATGGTACAAACCCCTCTGAGGTAGGCCTGTGAGAAGTATATACATGTATATTTTAAAAACATTTTTTATACTTGTTATATTTATTTGACTTCTAAATCAAAAATTGTGTGCATGATTTGTCTTAAGTCAAAGTAATTTCAGATTACATGATGCCTTAAATCTCAGGGTCATTTAATTGTCTTTATTATTTAAATGATATGTTCTTATTATCTAAAGAACATGAGTAGACAATATACTCAGATAGCTCCATTTGTAGAATCTGATCCTACAATGTATAAAAGTGATATTGAAATATATAAGTATGTAAAGCAGTGAAATTTTTAAACTATAATATGGAAACTTAATCTTTACTATCGTGGATACTGTGTAGAATGCTCATGAATAACTAGGATCTGTGGATGATGGTTAAGAACCAAAGATCTACAAAGATCTGTTCAGTAGACAAACATACACTAACATTAGAGAAATTGAATGAACAGTGTCTTGGAGAATAAAGCAATAACAATTTGTCAACAAACTACAGTATCTGGCAAAGTAAGCATTGGATGAATGTAATTACAACACCTGTAATTCTATTCACTGGCCTTAACACTAAATTACAAACTATGCATAACATTGAAAAGTAAGGAAACTCAAAGAAGCCTCATGCATAAAATCTTTCAAAGTGACCTAGAACCATGATTAAGTTATACATTTCAATCAAATATGATCTGCATTTCTCTTCCAAGAACACCAAAGGGATAAAAAAAAAATATCTCTAAACAACCCGAACATCAACAACTTCCTGAGCTCTCTTCCATAGCTGCTTTCTTCATTCTTCCTATTGAGGTATGTTTCACTTATCACTTTACACTTTCAGGATTCCTTGCTCTTCCTCTCTAACTTTTTCACTCTTATGGCCATATATATTCCTCTTATACTGAGAATTTAGTATGTTATATTAAATTAATTTTTCAATATGTGAATTAGGAAGTCATGTGACAACTACAGCAGATTAAAATTCATGATGGAATGGAACATATCAGAACTACATTTTGACATTGTATGGCATTTTGTAGGTAATGCAATGCCACCAAAATGTGATTATTTTTAGGAAGGGTATGTAAATTCCATTCAAAACACAAAATATTCATGTGCTCAGATTAAAAAGATGTGCTTAGATCAGGGATTTCTAAGATGGGAATACCCTTTGTACTGAATGGCATTGGAAAACAAAGGAATGTGTATCAACTTGAGACACCAGGACCATCTAGAAAGAGACTTTCAATAAATCATATTAAAACCATGGTAAGCAAAGTTCAGTTGCAAAAGCCATCCACATACCAGAGGCAACATTATGGAACATAATCAAAAAATATCTCAATCTGAAAAAGTGACACAAGCTACTTCTATGACATATTTGTTCAACCATTGCATAACTCAGCAGCTGGAGAATGAAATGGGTATTCATTTATTCTACACAGAGACATGTTGAAATGGATACTGGGAAACTATAAGTTTAAACACTGAACCACAATCAAGTTTAATTTTACTACAAACATTCAAGAAGAAGAAACTTTGAACAAGTAGTTTGAAGTCTATGAATGATACTTTTTTAAACATTTTTTCTAATACCTTTTCTTCTTTGTTATGGTATTGAATATCTGTGTTACTTTCTTCACTTCAGTGGAGTACATGTATCTAAGTATATTTTTCTGAAAAAAAACTTATGAAGTATTTTTGATTAATTCTACAAATATAGGTGGTAAAAATGTGCATGTCGTGACTTTTTTAGAGTTACATTCAAAATTCATTTAAACAAATTTATTATCAATGTATGTCAGTAAACTTGACAACAAAACACAGTGTATAACTCACAAGGAAATATTTAAATACATTCTTATTCCTCACTTCTCTGTGTCATGTGATGCATTTGTGCTCCAAATTGCCAAATTAGATTTTATTTCTCTACATGATCTTCTGAGTTTCCTATGAATTATACTGATACTATAGATACTGAAAAGCTAGAATGTGTAGTAATAGCCTCCAAGTTTCTTGCTTTACTGAGATATAAATGAGAAAATTAAACCCACATGCCACGCTCTTCCTATCATCCTGTTTTTCAGAAACTTTCTGAAATTCTCTTAGTTTCATTGTTTAAATTTGTGACTAGTTAAGAGAATTTTTTTATCTACATGTTGTTCAGTTAGAAAGACTATTATATTATAGTAGTTTTAGGATTTTCTATATTTTTCTATTCTAAATTGCATATTTAAAATAAAAGATAATTATATTTTGAAACATCAACATCATTACAAAAAATAGGCGTATGCTGTTTCGTCTTCCAAGGGCAAAAAGACAAGTCCATATGTAATTATTAAATTTCTTGTTTTTTTATGTATAATTTTTTATTTATCTTTATAGAAGTAACTAAAATGTAGAAATTAGAAACCTATTAGGTTAGATAAAAAATATCTAAATGAAAAGCTAAATAAATATAAAAATTACTTGATACTTTTATCATAGCATCTGCTCATTGTAAGGATTGATTGTAATTCAATAGCAGTGTGCTTTTAACTCAATTGTTTGTTTACACAAAGCTGTCAAGCTATGATAAAAGGTTTTCAGGGTATTCGGAGATAGTCTGAAGTGCAACTGTAAAGCAATAAAAGTTTTTAACTCAATTGTTGGTTTACACAAAGCTGTCAAGCTATGATAAAAGGTTTTCAGCATACTCAGAGAGTCTTAAGTGCAACTGTAAAGCAATAAAAGTTTTTAACTCAATTGTTGGTTTACACAAAGCTGTCAAGCTATGATAAAAAGTTTTCAGGGTACTCGGAGATAGTCTGAAGTGCAACTGTAAAGCAATAAAAGTTTTTAACTCAATTTTTCATTTACACAAAGCTGTTAAGCTATGATAAAAGGTTTTCAGCATACTCAGAGAGAGAGAGTCTTAAGTGCAACTGTAAAGCAATAAAAGTAAATGAAACTAGATTTGCAGTACCTGCTAGCTTTGTAAAAACAAACAGGGTGTCTATTACAATATGCAGTCATTCTACAAACAAAGAAAAGGGTTATTTAGAATTATTTTTTATTTTCCAAATTTTAGTTTTTCAATATATTTCTGATTTCCCTACAGTTATTGTTAGGGTAGAGAAAATAACATAAAATATAGTTTTATTGATAAAACTTTTGATATTTGTTTAGGAGGTTCTAGAGGTTATGAAAATGAAAACCTAAAGATGAAAAAAGTATTTTGATTGTTAACATAAAAATTACTATTCATTCAGACTAGTGAATTTACTAAACAAATTTCTAGTAAAAACAATTTATTGAAATAGCTGTTTTTTTTTGTGTACAAAACATTTATAATGTGTACTAAAAGGTTTTGTGAAGATATACTTAATACACAAAAAGTTATGTATAATTTTATGTTTACATGGTAGTTACAAGTTTAGTCAAAATAACTAATACTATATTCAGAGGGCTGATTGAATTTGAGTGTTTGCACAGGTCCTGGAAAGTACTTTAAAAGTGTTGAAACTTAAGAGTCAAAATTTTCAGGCCTTGAAAGCCTTGGAAAAATCCAGAGTATAGAAGGCAGTTATCAAAAATGCTTAAATTATAGGCAGTTTTGGTCCTTGTTTGTTTGTTGTTGGTTTTTTTTTGTTTTTTATGCCTATGCAGATTATTACAGAATATACACTTTATTTCAATAAAAATGTGAACATTTTGAAGCTAAAAACGTTTGCTGGCTATTTCTAGCTATAGCATAAAAATGTATGAACAACATTATAGGCAAGTGAGTGTGAATGCACTATCTATACTTGTATGACTGGCATGTAACAGCCAAATAGTGGTTGTGATAAGCAGTTCAATTCATTCTACTGACTCAATGCATTTGATTTAGCTCAGTTTTAGAGTCGATTCAGAAGACTTGTTCCTTTGTTTCATTGAAATGAAACCTGCATCTAAACTGAAGCACTTGACTACGAATGGTTATTTGAATATAAAATGACTAGATATACAATCTAAAATTGGTTGTCCTAATAACTATGCTTCTTAAATATGAAGTGAAATATAGGTTGACAAAAGATTAAATTTTATTTAAAATCCTGGAGAAAACATCAGAAATATGAACCATTGAACATAGTTTAGCCAACAGTTTAACAAACTTACAAAAACCTGTCAGATATAGCTAGTGAACATACATATAATAAACCATCTAAACAACACATCTGTACTTACTTGTTGTGGTATTTTGGCAGCAGCAGCAGTGTTAATAATAAGATGAGGATTATGATGATAATAATAATAAATGGCAAATATTATTATTATTATGATAATCATTATTTGTTACTAGCTGGAGTACCCGTTTCTTGGATGGAAGTTACATAAATTCATGATTAATGAAAGGTTATCTTAGGACATCAAAAGTTGCTTCCTTTATATGTAATTGTAAAAAAATGGCCATAAAAACTGCAAAACAAAAGTGTCAAACAACAAATTTGCATATATCTTCACATCGACCCAACAAACCATCATGCCAAATTTGGTGAACATTCATCAACAGGAGTGAAGTAGTAGTAAAAAACATGAAAATGCCCATAAAAAAAACACAAAATGCAAAACTGAAAATTTGTATGTTTCTCCT
>NW_013666505.1:256303-282558 GCF_000517525.1 Limulus polyphemus
ATCAACAGGAGTGAAGTAGTAGTAAAAAACATGAAAATGCCCATAAAAAAACACAAAATGCAAAACTGAAAATTTGTATGTATCTCCTCATGGACCCAATGAACCTCCATACCAATTTTGGTGAAGATCTATCCATAGGAGGTGAGGTAGTGGTAAAAAATGCCCATAAAACCACAAAATGCAAAATGTGTATCTCCCCATGAACCCAATGGACCTCCATACCAAATTTGGTGAAGATCCATCCATAGGGGGTGAAGTTGTGATAACAAATGCAAAAACACCCATAAAAAGCTGCAAAATGCAAAACTGAAAATTTGTATGTATCTCCCCATGGACTCAATGAACTTCCATACCAACTTTACAGAATATCAATCCACACACTGCAAAATAGTTACATGGACATACAACAGACAGTACTATTATATTTATATAGATTATTATATGATGGATTTTGTGTATAGATTTGTGCTAGAAATTCCATAATAATTATCATACGTGGTTCAAGAGCTTCTGAATCTGAATCGTTTCATAAATTTGTGTTGTTATGCTACTTACTTCTCCTGTCCCCACAGTTTGTTAATGGAATGAATAAAAAAAAATCAACTTAAGTGTGACTCTGATTCAATTCTTATGATTCATCATAATAAATCATTCAAAAAAAGTTGAAATGATACTGTCTGCTTCAGTGGAGATATGGAATTGAAAATTTCACCTTTATCAAAGATTAACGATTGTTTCCCACTCTAGGGACAGTCTAACACATGTACTTGACATAAAAAATAAAATTAATGTAATAAAAAACAAACAAAATATTTTTATTGAGGAAGAATATTTTTCTTCTCCCATTTTTTTTTGTTTTGTTTTAAACACCATGTGCAATCTAATAAAGTGAAAAAAAATGAATAAAATTCAAAAATTTAGATGTTAAAGTAACAACAACACAAGAAATCCTCCAATTATAAAGTTAAGTTATGAAACATAATGCTCCTTTCTTTTCACTATAGAAAAACCAGAAATACAAGAATATATAAACAAATAAAATACACCCTTCAACAATTAATATATTCACTAATGAAAAACACCTTTTGACTCCACTCTCTTCCACACACACACACTTGCATACATGAAAGAGCAAGGATTCGTGTATGGAGAGAAACTGCTAAGCCACTACCACCTGCCTACAGTTGTGCATGTGGAAAGCAGAGTGCACTCTAATTTAAAATATACAATGTACAAAAATAAATAACTATAAGTAACTAGATACAAAATGGACACTCGCCTTGGAGAGGGGTTAGGGGTTCACTTATCTTAACTCTGCCAGCCAAATTTCTTGTATCACTGTTATCTTTCAGTTAATGGCTGTGGATGACTTTTTGTCAGTTCGAGCTCTCTTCAGGTTTACAGCAATCACAGCTAGCTTGACCCATAGATACCAGGCCTCCTCGTATTTCAACAGATGAGTGGCCCTTTGCCTCAGCTGATTTTCATACTGGTTGTATATGGGCCAGACTACTGTCCACCCGTCTGCCAACTCGTGAGAATGATTATTGAGGTCTGGAATCTGCTCTAACATGGGTTGGTTTGTGACCATTGTAAGTATCTGGGAAGGGAGCTCCATACTTGGTACCTAGTTGGATGTCTTTCAAAACTTCTTGGTAGGTTGTTCCTTGCTCACCACAGTGACATACATTTTCCAGGATTGTCTTGTCCTGAGCATCAAGTTTGAGGCACCCTCATTAACAGCAGGGACCATTACATGAACTGTTTGGCTCATATATACCACCACTGTCATTAGTGCTGGAGCTGAATGTCACAACGTCAAGGTCTTGGAAACCATGCTGCCTTCATCTTCCTGTACACTGAAAAAACACTAAATTGTCTTTATTCCTACCCTGCTACTTGATTGTCACATATACAGAACCCAGTTCAAGAAAGAGAGAATGGGAGTTTGAGACTGCTTAGGTCCTACACATTTGACCATTAGCCCTTGCCAATGCTCTCATTCTTTATTTTGGTATACTTTCTTCCATTTACAATTTGTTAAACAGTTATGGCATGATTTATAAGGTTTCACTATCTATGTGGCTTTCAACTACCCCATATTATACTTACAGTCTGCATTTTATATATATATATATATATATTGCTATATACCTATGTTCTCATTACACTTGGTCAATTACTCTTGCCTCTGTCAAATACTCTATACAGCTTGCCTTTGGCTACTATGTAAGCCACTTCATTAGCATTTGAGTTACCTGCAAAAGGTACATTCAATAGTGTTATCTAGGGGCAATCCAACTCAATTCATTTATATATCAGATTTCAAAAAATTGGCAAAATTCAGAAAATTTTTAATTAAAATGTATATACCAAGATTGAAATTCATGCTGTTACTACTGTACTATAGTACACACCCAGAGTGGGCAGGACTACCATGTAGATCCTGTACATTTTCATGAAAAATCTAGCAACTACCTATTGGCATGCTCTGCAGTATTCTCATCACTCAGCTAGATTATTGAAGTGATTTTTTTTTTATTAGATGAGGTTTTGCATCAGAAAATTCATTCGGAATAGAGGGGTCACAAAGTCCTTTCAATCACTTATTTTTCAGTCACATGATCTTCCAAACTGTTGATAATCATGTGATAATTCGGTAATGTAATGCATAAATCACATCTTAGTACCACTCAATAGCTTGGAAAGCAAGGAATGCCACTTCTTTTGTGGTCTGTATTTGTGTGGATCAGTAACTGTCCCAGCTGTCGAAGATCAAGTAGCAGTCCCAAAATCAGTGCATACATTCTACCAGATGCTATTACCTGATGGCTCAGAAATAAAAAAAAAGTTACTTCTTTTCATCATCAGTTGTGTGAACTTAACTTAGATGATCAAACAGTAACACTACAGTATAATGCATACATTGGTATTTGTACTTTCCTTTAATGCTTGATGACTTGGAAAGCAAGGGTCACTTCACCTTTCAGTCATTAAACTTTTTATAGTCAATCCTACCCAATATCACTCTGGAAGCCAACATTAGTGTTTCACGTGCTGGTTGGAGCTGGTTGTTGTTTCCATTTCCAATGGCTCCTCATCTGATTTGTCAAAGGCTGTCACATAAGTCTCTGCAATTTTCTTTCCTTTGTCAGGTAGGTTGGGATGACTTGAGATGGTGGTGTTGTCCTCCTCTGACTCATCAGTTTCCTCTCCTGTCTACTGATCCACACAGTGCATCAAAGGTTCATGTCTGATGTATGGATGCAGATTTTTTATGTATTAGATATGTTTTAGTATGCCTTGTGGCCACCATAGCTCATACATTTGAGAATTAATTTGTCAGAGTATCAGACATGGACCAATTCTGCTGGACCCAAATTGCTTTTGTGTAGGTAGCACGCCCAATCATCACATTAAATCATCCATTCTTTCCCCATCCAGTCACTGCACTTTTTCTGTCAACATGCTACCTTTCCAAGTTCTTGTTTGGCAAATTTGTGTGCATCGACAATTGGTGATCTCATCCGTTCTACATACTCTTGGGGCACAAATGTCCACAAATAGAAGTAACACATCCTGCCCAAATATGAGGAGATGTGTCAAACAGTCTGTAGATCCCTGTTCCTTTACTTTATATGCCATCATCACATTGTAGCAAGTGTTCATCTCTGTCAGTTTTGTTGGAACTATCAAACATTGCAAGATCTGCATGTTAGTTGGAATTGCTTATTCTGCCAAACCATCAGAGTGAGAGTGATAAGGTCAAGTATGAGTCTTTGCCACCTTTAACACTTTACACAAGAAACAGCTGTTGAAGTTAGCTCCCTGATCCATATGAATTTCTTCTGGTACTCCAAATCATCCTATCCAGTTCTCAGTTAACACATCCACAATGGTATGTGCTAGCATATCAATCAGTGAATAAGCTTTGGCTCACCTTCATTAAGTAGTTGGTGGTGATGAATACGTACTGATGCCCTCTTGCAATCTCTGGGAATAGACTGGCAATAATCAGAGCTATCCTTCACATAGGAGAACTAATAATTTTATATTGGAGTTTATCTTGTCTTAGCCAGTTTTTCTTCTGGACAGTATACACTATACAGCACTCACACTAATGCTGAACATCTCTAATCACTCACGACCAGAAGAACCACCATCATATGTTAGCTTAAGTACAGATTACACTTTGTTTCCCTCCAGTCTTTGTATTATGCAAAGTCTAGAGTAATCTTTGCAGCAGAGCTCCTGGGACCACTGACTGCAGTACTTTTGGATTACCATACTTCTCAGATTGATAACACTGGAACAGCACACCTTCTTGCACTTTTAACTGCTCAGACAAGGTGCCACAGGTTGCATGCATCCATGCTGTGCTCCTCTACTAGTGCTGGTCAGACTGACTTTTGTTGGACAGCAAAAAGTGTCCACACTAGCTCAAGATTCTTTTGTTGCTTGTCACAGAGCTCATCCAAAATGTGCTCCTTCTTTTGTGAAAGCTGAAAATGTTGCTGTTATCTTCCAGAAGTTGGCCACAGATTGTTGGTTTTATGATGTGAAACCAAGGAAACTGCAAACCTCTTACTTTATCTCAGGTTGAGGCCAATATCTCACAGAAGCTATCTTATCTGGGTTCATCAAGACTCCATCTCTTCCCACAATGTGACCAAGAGTGCAGGTGTGAACATATTCATTGTTTTATTTACAAGCCTGCATTTCATGCTCATTGCACTACCATCTTCAGGTTTTCAGATGCAGACTCAGAAATGCAGCTAAACACCACATTGTCAAGGTAGACCGGGCTTCTCTCTCATTGCCCTCCCTTGTGTGTAAACTCCATCAACTGCTTAAAATTAGTTTTAAACAGCATGAATGTCACATTCATACAAGTACTCTCTTGTGCTGAAAGCTGTTTTGGCTCTGCTTTCATCATCCAACTCAACTTCAACCTATGTCAAGTGGATCACTACCCAAGCTAATGCTACCTACGTTCTGGACAAGAAACATTCCATTTCGTGCATTGCTTCTATGACTGCATTAAAATGCAATGATGCATTGCGTTCATCTAAGTTGAAATATGAACATTATTGTTACACTTGTGGAACTCGTAGCTGTGCCATCATTGCTGCTTGGCAAAGTACAAGCAGTTCCTCCACCTGTGCCTCACTAGTCCACAAGTGAAGCAGGCCCTTTACGCTTCCTGTGCTGGATGATGTCCAGGCAAAGGTATTGACTGTGGCTATGACATATACCTCAAGAGCAGACCCCCTAGTGAAATCTATCCTTGTGATGGCACATACCACATGGGTAGACCTTACTCTGGCAAGTACCCTGTGGGTGAGCCTGCATAGTCTTTCCCACTCACTGGAGACCAGTGTGGTTGCACCACATTTCTGTCCTCTGAAAGTGACTGGTTGTCAATCCTTTGTTTAGGTTTATCCTAGTGTAGTGGGTGTAACTGGGTTGCATCATCTGCTGGTGGAACTGCCGCTACAGTTGCTAATGCATGCTACTTCCTCTGTGGGCACTGCTTACATGAGAGTGAGGACATCCCTCTTTCTCAGCTACTGTCTCTTGAGCTGATTGGGAAGTCCCTCGGTAAGCTTATCGACTAGGACGTCTTTCTAGTCAGCAGAGGGCTTGTCAGATAAGCTTTCCCATGATATCAGTGAAGATTGTTTGCATAGACAGCTAGTTCTTCAGTACCAGTTCTCTTCCAATCCATAGACTGGTCCTAGTAAGTTTCCTGATTCTCCGCCAGGTCCAATTGGTGATGTAGCTTGTATATGACTCTTCTAGGTGTCCTGCTTCATGTTGTCCAGATGTTCGACAATTTTGAGGACTGGATCATCTGAGCTCAGGACCAGGCACTTCACAGCCTGTTTCTGAGTCCAGTGATCTGCCTGGAAGTTATTAAGAACTAGTTTAGATATTTTTTTATTATCCCTTTGAACAGTATGTATATGATCTGCTTGGATTTGTTCACAGGGCCCTGTATGCTGTGCCTAAGCCTTCCTCTCTTGTAATCTTAATGGATGCAACTGACAGCTCAGTGGGCTGTTGATTTGTGGTCCATGGCTACAGGGCAATGAGTTACTCAGAGTGGCTCACTGTACAATCTTCTGCACAACCCCAGATATTGCAAAGAACCTTCAATTCTGAAAGTTATCTCATCCACTTGTGAAATCATCTATCTGCAGCACGTGCAGCCTGTGTCCCCTAGTTACTATAGTTTGACAGAGACCTCCTCATGCAGTCTTGAACTCACCAGGTACCATTTTACTTCAACAACCCTTTGGACGAGATCAATCCTCAAGGGTACTATCTGCTCCAATGGCCTGGGTACTCCAGATGCAAACAAGTCTTCTTGAGTCAGAGGTTGCAGGGGGACCATTGTCATAGACATTCACAGAAT
The DNA here is from genome assembly GCF_000517525.1 of Limulus polyphemus. Classification (NCBI taxonomy): domain Eukaryota; kingdom Metazoa; phylum Arthropoda; class Merostomata; order Xiphosura; family Limulidae; genus Limulus; species Limulus polyphemus. The sequence continues at coordinate 262,722 of NW_013666505.1, forward strand.
GAGAAAAAGATTTATCCTAGACTCAGCATCTCTTCCATACCATTGTCGGTATTTAATGAACCTTTCCTTTTGATCATAATTATTTCTGCATCCACAAAATGCCATTGTAATTATAAAACGTACTTCTTTAAGCTCAGAACACTCAAGATGTTAATGCTTTGACTATGACCTACTTACAATGTAAGTAGGTATGCAACTCTCATGAAAGTTCTTTACAAAAATGAAACTAGTAGATGAATTTCTTTTAAAGTTGAGATGAAAAGTCCTATAAGTATGTAGTTTTTGAAAAATAAGATATTTAATTTTGATTTTTTTCTCAATCAATGTTTTTCTCATGCATCTTTTTTTCTTTTCACATGTTACCTATCCATCATGCAAAGCAATTTTCATTTTAAGATTAAAAATACTTTTATGTAACAGAAAATTTTCAAATTTCACATACAAAATTCTTATAATGTCCAGATAGTTATCAAACACTTTTTAAGAAAAAAAAATTTTTATCTGTTATATTCACTAACGAATATCTGTACAGGTTTGGTCTATTTGACCAATCTCATAACCACCATAAAAAAAAAAATTAGGAAATAAATTTAAATTATGCCTTTTAATTCTAGAAAGACTACAAATTATAACACAAAAACAGAAATGTTTAGACTAAATAGCTTAAATCTCATAACATTATACATTTATATACATTTATTATTTTTATTATATTGACCTTTCATCTGTGCCTGGCTAACAATATAGAAATTACAATGATGCGGCTCACCTGCAATTATGTTACTGCATCTAATAATATAAAACTGACTATTAGTCTCTACAAAGTTACCTGTCTTGGTTGTGTTTTAGTGGACTAGTATTTTGTAAAATGCAGTCACATTTCAATTATTATACATTTTATGTATATATAGATTATTACTATTTACAAATAAGTTCTTAAACTTATTTTTCTTAACACATAGAACAGTAAATAGAGAAGTAAAGCAAACAATTATCTCTTCTAATTCCAACCTTTGCTGCTTGATGTAGGTTACTAAGCCTTTTAAAATTTTGCATGTGGAGGATATGAAACAAAATAATTTTTTTAGGTTTTATATATATATACAGTTGAATAACCAAAATATCATAAATTACTGTATCGATACAGTAGAATTCCACTATAATTGAAACAGAAACTTTGCATGTTGCATCCTGTTGTCATGACAAGTATCATATTGTTATATCCACCAATAACAGCAAATTTGACCATAAAATAAGGAGAGAGTAATGTGTATTGGATAACTTGAATGAGTTTTCTTATTGTGTGTGGAATAATGAAACTGAACAAGTTTATCAAAATAAAGACAGTTGCTTCCATTAGATCATGATTAGATCTTCAACTTTCTTTCTCTTGGGATAGACTTCTGTCAAACTAAACACAATGATACTGGAGTATGACTTTACTTAAAAAACTCCAGGTAAGAAAGCATGCTTCAGTTCTACTTGGTTTCTTTGTCCAGTCAATAGCATCACTTTGTGACTTTTCTTTCACTGTTTTGGTTAGCTGTAACATACAGACTGTGTTGTTTCAGCCAGAAAAGGTTTTTAGAGTTGCTAATCCTTTCAACCTGGATGTTAAATGTTATTGCAGTTTCATTTCAGGCAAAATAGACATTATCTAATATAGAGAACATAGAAACAAAGCATCTAGAACAAGGCAACCTCAGTGACTTTCTGGACCATATGGCTATGTTAAAACTATATTGAAACTAAAAAAGGATTTTCTTTTTAATTATGTATCACTAAAACAGGTAGAAAACGATATGCCTGAATATCACACCAGAAGCATTTCAGGTCATTTATCTGCATCTATATAGAAGAACCTCTAGCAACAAAAGCAGAGAAGAAGCTTAACCCTCTCGCTATGTTTCTTCCTGTGGTCAGAGGTTGAAGAGCATGTCATCATGTTTGTAGATTTACATCCAAAATTTTATTGATCTACTATTTTATGAATGTATGTCAATAAGTTTGGTATCACATTGTAAATTTCAGTATTTTACATCAGTTAATTTCTTAATCTAAAACTAAATTCCTGAATATCAATTTTTGTGTGTTACATAGTATGTTGAATACAGCTTTGGTTCTAATTATGTGTTTGTGATGTCCAAATACTAAGTCTATAGTTTTGTAAGAATTAGAAACTGAAGTTATCAATACTGAGAAGCTAGAATATAAAATAAGAACGTTCTATCTTTTCTATTTGCCAAGATATTGCTACATTTAGTGAATCAAACACAGTGGCCCCACTCACCTACCGCTTTCCATTTTTGGAAATACTTAAATACACCTAATTCTGTCTATGATGTTCGAATAACCAATTGAAAGCTCAGAATGCCCCCTAGTGATTATTGCAGTCTTTAGAAGGTGGGAAGTTCCCAAGATTATTTTTTTGTCTTGAATCACAAAAGGAAATGGTAAGTGAAAATGTTGTCCAAAAAACTTTTTTTTTTACTCAAATACAGTTTAGTTAGTAAGTCTGATAAATTACAGTGGAATTCTGCAATACTGTAGAGTGATTTTTAATATTTGGTTATTGAACAATGCATATTACAAAACCTAAAAACATTATTTTGTTTTACATCCTCTGCAAGTGAAATTTGACATGGCTTACCAAATTATGGTAAGTGGGGAAACGAGTACAAAGTTTGTAAGTTGAAAAAAATCATTGTTTTCTATATTTATTTATTTAATGTTGTATTTTTAAAGAAAAATAACTGAAATTTAGAACTTATTTGTAAATAGTAATAATATGTATAGATATGCATATGTAATGTATTGTAGCCAAAATGTGACTGTATTTTACAAAATACTGGATCACTAGAACAAAATGAAAGCAGGTCACTTTGTAAAGGCCAGTTTTATACTATTGGATACGGTAACATGACTGCACGTGCGCTGCATCATTGCAACTTCTGTAATGTTAGTTAGACATGGCTGAAAGACCAGTGAAATAAAATATATATATAGATGTATAATGTTATGAGATTTAAGCTATTTAGACTAAACATTTGTGGTTTCTTGTTGTAATTTGTAGTCATTATAAAACAAAAAGCATAATTTGTATCTTTCGTAATTTTTTTATGTTGATTATGAGGTTGGTCAGATCAACAAAACTCATACAGAAATACAATAGTGAAAATAACAGATAAAATATAAAGTGTTTTCTTAAAAAACTTTGATAATTATCTGGAGGTTATAAAGATTTTGTATGTGAAATTTGACAACTTTCTGATGCATAAAAGTATTTTTAATCTTAAAATCAAAATTACTTTGCATGTTGGATAGTCAAAATTTAAATAAAAAATGCAGGAACAAATCATTGCTTAAAAAATCTTAAAACTTAATACAAAAATTGATATTTTGTGTACTAAAGCCATGTAATGTTTACTGATAATCTGCAAAATTTCATGAAGATACACTTACTCTATTAAAAGTTATAGCATGAAAAATATAACAAGCACAAAATGATTATGAGGTTGGTCCCTGGGACAAAGCCAGTAGGAAGAGAGTTAAATCAAATATAATCTTGAGTCAGCGGATTTCTTTTCCTATTACTTGTTTTATTATTTTTAATGTATATCTAACACTCTTTCAAATATGCATGCAAATGGGTCTAGGTTGTAATGTCACTGATACCATCATAACACACAAAGCATATTTAATGAAGAAAGGTGTACTTACTAGTTGTTATTGTGAATCATATTAGTTTTAGGAGTGTTTTGTCAGACTGTTGATGTGCAGGTAGATACAATATCTACAAAACTGAGAGATGATTAGAAATATCAGGTTTGTCTTTAAATGGTATCTTTTTTTGTATCAAATCTTCTGTATTAAAATCAGTATATTTGTAATATATAGGCAAAAGATTTGTACCAGAAGGGTGTTCATTTGCCATGTCCTCTTGGTTGCCATGCCGATATATATAAACTGATGCTAGAATGTTGGTCTAGAGATCCAGATATACGCAAGCAACCACAAGCAATCGTGCGAGACATCTATCAAACATTGTATGAAGGTAAAATTATGTCTTACATTTTCTTCAGTGTGATATATGTGTGTGTGTGTGTGTGTGGGTATAATTCTGTTACTTTGAAAATGTAAGTATCTGTTTGTCTTTATTAATTTATATATACTAGTGGTATATTTTTGGTTTGTATTCACAAAAATCATAAAAAATGGTTGAAATTTTATATAGGTGTACTTACAAAAATGCCAGACCTGGTACATCTCTGTTTAGATGGGAAATTGGACATTTCTGATAAGGTTTAGAAGTGTCTCAGATCTGGGTATCTTATATCTATGTGAAATACAGAGAAAAGAATTATCAAACAAAACATGGATATTTATGTTGATTAAATTAATTTAGTTTTTGATGCTAGATTCTGATTTTCACTGCTGTACTTAATCAGTTAGCTGGTACATAAGGTAGTTGTATTTTTAGAATGTTTTACTTATGAAAATGTCTAAGTACCCTTAAATGAGTACTATTTTGTAATTCTTGACAATAATTATAAATCACAATATTTCTAAGTATAACAATAACTTGTGAGATTACTAGTACATACAGGATAACACAAGTTACACACAAACAACTTTACAGTTTTATATAAATGCAACTGTATCAAGTCGTGATGTTAAACAGAATGTCCACAACTGTATATAGGTGCATTTTCACTGTACAAAGGGATAATAAACTTAACAGCACTGCCATTTCACTTGTTAATACTATCTGCAAAATGTATTAACTCCAATTTTCCAAACTTTCCATAAACAGTACCTTATGTCTAAGGTTATAATTATGGAAAATATTTTATTTCAGACATTATTGGGTAATGTTAGAGACAATTCTGAGAGAAACAGGTTATTCAAAACCGTTCAGGGCAGTTTTCTTCAACAGTTGGTAAGGGAACTTACTAAGAAGAGAATAATTTTAGATTTGTTATTAACTTCTAGTAAAGAAATTGTTGATAGAGTTGAAGTTGATAAACAACTGGGTACAAGATTTGCTGTTTTTCTACACATGGAGATAAGAAATGTGAATTTTGGCTCCAAATTTTAAAAAAGCAAGTTTTGAAGAGATGAAACAAGAATTATGTGCTGTGAATTGGGCAAAAAATGAATTATTTGGAGATAATGATAAAATGTGGAAAAATTTTAGAAATAAATTTAGATATTCTAGATAAGCATGTTCCTTATAGACAAAAAGGGATGGCTGCAATAAAATCCCAGGTTAACTCAAACGATATATATGTGATAAGAAGTTTAAATTCACTACAATGATGGGAGATTTAAAAGATTATAGAAGATCAAAAGAATGGGAACTTAGGAAATAAAAATATAAGGCAAAAGATTGGCTGAAAATGTAAAAATAAATAGTAAGGATTTCTTCAAATATGTTAAAGGTAAACAAAATGTTAGGATGGGAGGGAGAGCCTTTGAGGGTTGATACAAGAAGGCTAATATTTGATGATTATGGGATGGCTGAGTTAATGAAATTTACATTTTTCTTCAGTTTTTACAAATGAACATTTAAGCAATATTCCTCAACTTGAATAGTTGCTAGATGAAAAAAAGATGATCACAATAAGCTCCTGGTCCAGATGTTATTTACCCAAGGGTTTTGGAAAAGGTAAAGGATTGGAAGTTGGCTAATGTTATTCCTGTTTTTGAAGGGAAGTAATAAAAATTGTCCCAATAACTACAGGCCTATTAGTCTTGCATCATTGTTGGGAAAAGCTTATGCAAGTCTGATAAAAGGTACTTTACAAAGTCATTTAACAAGGTATAAATTTTTATTCATAGTCAGCATGATTTCAGTCGGGGAAAATGTTTCCTTAATAATCTTTTGACATCCTTTGAAGAGGCTACTCCATATGTAAATGGATGTGGATGTAGTGTATCTGCATTTTCAGAAAGCATTTGACAAGGTGCCACATAAATGGCTTGCTAAAAAAGTTATCTCTGTAGGTGTGGGGAATAGGTTGGCTTATTCTGTAGAAAACTGGCTTGATGAAAGAAGGCAGAGGGTTACCATAAATGGAGTTCAGTCAAACTGAATTAACATCACAAGTGGAATGCCTCACGGCTCAGTCTTAGGACCTTTGTTCTTTTGATTTACATCAATGAAATGGATGAAGGAATGGTCAATAGATTATTTATATTTGCAGATAACATTAAAGTTTTAGGTTTTGCTAGCTGTGAGGAGGATTTGATTTTTTAGTAAGTTAGGCAAACAAATGGTAGTTGATTTTTAATTGTAATAAATGAAGATAATGCATATACATTATTACAATGCAAAATATGAGTATCATTTTGATGGGAATAACCTTAACAGTGTTGTGGAAGAAAAATATCTTTGTGTTGTGATTGATCAGTCTCATAAGCCATCTAAGCAGTGTGCTGTTGCTAGTGTTAGGGCAAATAAGATTTTAGGTTGTATCTACAGAAATATTGAAAACAAGTCTAAAAAGATTTTAATGCCATTTTATAAGTCACTGGTAGACTACATTCGGAATATTTGTTCAGTTTTTGGTTCCTTACCTTTGAAAGGACATTGGATTGTTGGAAAGGGTTCAGAGGAGGGCTACTAGGGTGTAACATGTGATGAACAGGTTAAGATCTCTGAACTACCTTACTCTTGAAGATAAAAGAGTTAGAGGGGATATGATTGAGGCATTTAAAATTGTTAGGAAAGAATGGTAAGAGCCACAAGTATGAAGTTTGGCAGGGTAGGAGTCATCTTTATCTAAGACAGCTTAATTTTTCTAATGTTGTGTTAGGCCTCTGGAATGGGTTGCCTTCAGGTGGATGTATTTAATTTAAGGGAGTTTAAGGGAAAGTTTGATAAATATCTGAATGGCTAGCTTGGAGTTTTTTTATATATTGCACAATCTGTACAACACCACATTAATTTTAAATGTTAGTTTTAAAAAATGTTGAACCTTTCCTAGAGAGTAGATCAATAATTACATGCATTTGAAAAGAAAGCTTTTGACTATTTGCAAGAATTATGAAAGTATGGAATGAAATATAAATAGTACTGAGGCAAAATCTAATTTTTATACCCATTAATCTTATTTGTTCATGGAGTCATAAATTATAAAATAAGAACCACTTGCCACACCCACCCGTCACACCCCTCTTTCACAAATTGTCAGTAGTTCTGTCAGATGTTTTATAACATTATTCATAACCAACAGAAAGACGAGGTTCTAATTTATCAAATGTCGCATAATGATACATTCAGTACAGAGTATATTGTCTATTTTGTCTTAAGTTTGAATGTTTCTCTTGCAATGTTTAGATTGAGAAACTTTGAGAATTATTTTAAGGCTCTTATACCGTATTTAGAAAGCCAAATAAATTATGATGGTTATAGGACATTGTTTGCTTTGCGCGAGTTGTTACTCTGTGTTCTTAGATGCATTATATGAGTAAATAAAAGTTATTTAGTGAACAAGTGCCATTAGTATAAGAAAGTAGGCTTAAATTTCACCAATAACTAACAGCAAAAAAAAGAGACCAAAGATAAAAACTATATTTCTTGTTCTTCATGTATATTCTTTATTTATTATTATAGAAGTAAGTAAGTAAAATGTAAGAATTAGAAACTTGTAAGCTTAGATTAAGGAAGATAATGAAAGATAATAATAATAATAATTAAAAAAAATTCTTCATGAATTATGCTCATGAGTAGCTCATGTGTTACATCACTCAATGTGGTAACATGAGCTACACATTTGCCAAGTGATTTACAAGTTAAAAAATTTTATATTTTATCTGTTATTTTTCTACATTAACTCTACCTTAGAAGGTTAATCGATTTTAGTGACCTCATAACCACCAAAACAAAATCAGAATAAATCCAAATTACTCTTTTTCTTTCTAGAATGGCTTCCACTTGTAACATGAAGCTAAATTTGTTTATCCTAAGTAGCTTTAAACTCATAACAGTATACATATATTTATACTTAAATTTTATTGTTTTGTTGTGTCAACTGTGTCTTAACTACTGTTTGCACCATTATAAGTTGTAAATCACTTAGCAGATGTAGCTCATATTGCACTACTGAATGACATATGCATGAGATACTCATGAGTGTATCTCTTGAAAATTTTGTATTACATTATTGTTATTTATTTCACCTATTCTAACTTTATTTAACCTAACAAGTTTCCTATTTTTACATTTTAGTTACTTTTATAGTAATAAATAAATAAAGAACATACATGAAAACAAGAAATAAAATACCTGCATCTTTGTTGTTGTTTTTTTTGCTGTTCACTGTCATTGACACTTAACCCTACTTTTTCATACTAATGGTAGTACTGCATTAAATAATTTTTATTTAGTTAAATAATGCACCAAAAAACACAGAATAATAATGTGCAAAAAGCAGACAATGTCCTATAATTATCACAATGTTTATGGATTTCTAACTATGACAAGGGCTGTTAAAAATTCATCTAAGCTCATTGATATGTTTCCCATGGGAATAAAGCTCGAACTGAAAGCTAAATTGACAATTCTCTGTACAGAAGACAACGTAATATAACATGTCATTTCATAGATGAAAATTTTGGCTTCGTATTGGTTATAAATAATACAGAAAATGAAACCATAAAGACATTTCAAGGCAAGAATAACAAAATGTGTTTTCTTAAAACACCAAATGACAATTAAAATCTAAATGATTTCATCCATGAAATATCATGTAGAATGTAAGGTTATTTATGTAAAAACCATACAAATTAAACAAAACATCATAAAACAACAAATATCAGCCCTTAAAGATTTGTGAAATACTTCACACATTATCATAGTAAAGGCTGGCAAATGTGGTGAAACCATATTTATGGAAACAGAAGATTATAACAACTTATTACAAAAACACCTAAATGATTCAGAGAACTATCCAAAAACCTTAACAAATGTTATGAAAAACAACCTACTTTTTCAGTTAAAAAAGAACAATTACATCACAGAAGATGCATACAACAACTTAAGAGTCACCAATGCATATACCCCTTGTTTGTTTGGTGCTTCTAAAATTCACAAAAATGCAATTGACATCTACCCCATCCTTTCAACTTATGGTAGCTATAATAATGAGTTTGCATTGTTCTTAGATTTTCTATTGTTGCATTACAATAATAAATACAAGGCTAATAGTGTTCTAGAATTCTGAAGAATTCTCAACAACTTTAAAAATCATCACAAAATGTACAGTTTGGATGTAGTCATCATGTATACAATGATACCAAAAGAAGGAGCAACAAATCTAGCTCTAGAAACGTTGTCAAAATATTCCAACACGTTGTATTGAAACTGAGCTTGGAATTTTTGAAAGATTTGTATCACTTTGTGCTGAAAATATGTTTCACTTTCAAGGTAAAACTTATGAACAAATAGAAAGCCCTCTGTCATCGGGGTTATGTGAATTGTTTATCAACAAAACAGAATATTGGGCCATTAACACAGCTTTACATCCTCTCACACACTGGTTTAAATGTGTTGGTTATGTATTTCATAGATTTGAAGAAAACAACCATCAACACTCACTTCTACAACATGTAAACAACATTCACTCTAATATCATGTTCACTTATGAAGAAGAGAATGAAAACCAGGAATTATATTACATGAACATAACAATAGAAAGATGTTTTAATGTGAAAATCTTCCACAAATTTGGTAATGGTAACAACTATATAAAATGGGACTCGGCGTATTCAACTAAAAATATTGACACGTTATCATGCATTTACAACACAACATTTAACATATGTAGTAGGAGCAATCTGCAGCATGAACTAGAATCAATATCTGATACATTTATTAACAAATGTCACTTCCCTAAACATATTGTCACTAGAACCTTAACCAAATATAAAACAAACTCAATAACAGAAAGAAAAGGAAAACACCATTGTGGACTATACAATACCATGTGGCAATAACAATGAACTTGAATGGGCATGTACTACTTTCACATGAACTTGTGGACTATACATTACCATGTGGCAATAACAATGAACTTGAATGGGCATTTACTACTTTAACATGAACTTGTGGACTATACAATACCATGTGGTAATAACAATGAACTTGAATAGGTATGTACTACTTTCACATGAACTTGTGGATTATACAATACCATGTGGCAATAACAATGAACTTGAATAGGTATGTACTACTTTCACATGAACTTGTGGACTATACAATACCATGTGGTAATAACAATGAACTTGAATGGGCATGTACTACTTTAACATGAACTTGTGGACTATACAATACCATGTGGCAATAACAATGAACTTGAATAGGTATGTACTACTTTCACATGAACTTGTGGACTATACAATACCATGTGGTAATAACAATGAACTTGAATAGGTATGTACTACTTTCACATGAACTTGTGGACTATACAATACCATGTGGCAATAACAATGAACTTGAATAGGTATGTACTACTTTCACATGAACTTGTGGATTATACAATACCATGTGGCAATAACAATGAACTTGAATGGGCATTTACTACTTTAACATGAACTTGTGGACTATACAATACCATGTGGTAATAACAATGAACTTGAATGGGCATGTACTACTTTAACATGAACTTGTGGACTATACAATACCATGTGGTAATAACAATGAACTTGAATGGGCACATACTACTTTCACAATGGTGTTATTCATTGATAATTGATTGTTTAACTTTCATACATAATGACAGACCGATATAAATGTTTAATTTATGGGAAACGTTAAAATAGAAAATCAGCTAAGAAGCCCTAACAAAACCAAAGTTCAAGATATTATATTGATTACAGCCAGGCATTTCAAGCATGTTCAAAATCTATGTTTGTTTGTTTGTTTTTATAAGGGATATTACAGTACATAGTGCATAATACTTATTATAATTATGGCCATAAAGTATGCATTTTGTGCACAGTGTATCCAGAAGAGTAATTTAGAAATAATATTTGTCTTAACTTTTTCTCATATTTCATCTGTTTATGAGAGCCATGTAATTCTAATTTTGGATTTTATAAATATTTTGTATTAGAATTAATATTCCTTTTGTGTAGCTCTTATTTGTAGAGATTTGTGTAAGTAATCCTTGACTATTTTTCTATCAATGTTCAGTATATAACTCCAGAAGAAACCATTCTTATGCCACTGTTGACCCTCAACCTACATTATCACAACCACCTGAGGAAGTTTTTCCACCATCTCTTCCTGACCCTCCACCATCATTAGTTCAGCAAGGAAAAGGGAATGGAAAAAAAAATTGGAAAGGAGCTTTTGGAATAGTCACCAATAACAGTTACAATCAACTTTCCTTGTATAGTGGCTCTAGTGAGAAATCAACAGCTACCTGTCTTTCTCATGTAGAAAACACCAGTGGTGGGCCAACTAACTCAGTAGACAGTTTGATTCATATAGATAATAGGTTATTACATTTATATTTTTCTTGGTACAAAACCCTCCTGAAAATTTATTTTTTCTGGAAAAAACATTACTAAAGGGAGTAACATATTTTTATTACTTATTCCAATATTTTCACATGTAGTCATAATACTGAAGTCTATATTTGTAGCAAAATAACTACATAGTTATATCAAAAATATGTCATAACATTTTTGTTTGTTGTTTGCATCAATATTTTAGTAATAACTGTGTAAGTTAGGTGAAGGTTTCTAGAAAGTTGTTCTTCATATGTGGATATAATTGCAAACAAGAGACCATGACACAAATTAAGCTGTCATCACCTTAATTTTTTGTTGTTATTTCAATAGCAAGCTTTTATACCTTGTCCAGAGATTGTCTACAAGTCAACTGAACACTGTAATGTGTAAAATACAAAATCTGAAGTCAACATAGGAAGGGACTTGTTGACAAATTGTAGAGTTTAAATTGTTGCATGAGCCTTATGTCATGTCCAGCATTTCTAAATTTTTTTCTTTTTTTTTGATACATATATTGTTTAGCAACCCTGAGGACAGTTCTAATAATAGTAAAATAGGATACTCACTATTGACAAAATTTTTTCTAGCATTTGAGTGCTTTCCTAGAATTCTGATTTCAAGTAGTTTTTTTTTCATAACATTCACTTATTTCATGATCTGGCTTTTGATCTGACTCTTATGTTTGGTTATTTTATGACTTGTATTCATGGTATAACATAATGGAGAAATGTAGCTTTGATTTGGTATGGCTGAAAAATTCAAAATATTCAGGGTGGATGTAAAATACTTTTTATCATTACAAAGCCAAATTTAAAGTTTATGTGAAGATCACTGATTTTAGTATAATGGACGAGTTGAGTTTAATGTGCCACATGGTAAGTAAAAAAAGTATTTGTTAAATTTCCGATATGATATCTCACCTCTAGTCACAAAAAGCTTTCTCGACTTATACTGCCCTCTGTTGGCGCAAATTTCCTCTCACTAATAGCCTTGATACTCCCAATTATCTCTGCATATTAACATGCAAATTAGTATGCAGAAACTCTCCACCAATAGGAGTCCAACACTACCCCTATTGTAACTAGCGCCCTCTATAATCGTGCAGGTGTTAACCACTTCTCAATTGGCACTCTTACTGAATAGACGTGTTTTCACTCATGGTTTAATTCACTTATCCAAGTCAAAGTGGAGAAGTCTTTCTTCACACCCACACATATTTTTGGTTTATCTCTGGGTGGTTTTAAACTTCCTCCTGTGTCGGGCTCTACCTGCTCAACTTCAGTTGTGAGCTATGAAATGTATTGTATGCAGCATCTCATCCTCTCCTTCTCCTACTGCGTGAGAGATTCTCTTGTATTGGGATGTGCTTCTTTCAAAGCCCTCATACCCTTTGGTCACACCCTAATGTGTCATTGTCAGTGGGTTTGATAGACCAATGGAATCTTCTTCAGGATCCCTTAGATGGCCCCTTCCCTCTCCCTTACAAACTGACTTCGACTGGTGGTTGGAGTGGTCTTGGGATCCTCACGTATTTTGGGTATTGTGTGCTCTGTGGGGTGTCCCAGGTTTGGACAATTTTGCCACTCATCTCAATACATCACTTCCCTGATTTTGGTTACCTGTTCCTCATCCTCTGATAGGAGCAGTTGATGCTCTTAGCTGAGATTGGTCGGGTTGGTACTAATATGCATATCCTCCTATTTGTCTCTTCCCATGTGTCCTGGCCATACTTCAGACCACTCCATGTAGTGTTTAGCTGGTGGCTCCGTATTGGCTGGCTCACACGTGGTTTCCACTGCAGCACCAGTTGTTGGTGTTGCCTCCCCTTTTCTCTTCCTTTATCTCCAACACTCTTCCATCACTCACACTCTAGCATGCATCATCCGTCTGTACCTGCAATCTATCTTCATGAGTGGCTTTGTCCAGTCCTTCACCTGAAGAGCCAGGCTTTTGTGTGTAGCTTTCTTCGTTTTCTGCCCCATTAGTCCTTCCTCTGTGGCAGTATACCAACATGCATGGTATACATACTGCTGTTGGTCTTTCTTAAGGGATTATCATTCCTTCTCATCCTACCATTCCTCACATACCATCCTTTTTGCCTTGGTTTTTTGAATGATGCATTTTGGTTGCCTCTGTTGTGGACTATAGGGTGGTGTTATATGCCATGTTTTGGTTTACTGACTTTGCTTGTGTTTTCCTGTTGCCAGTCTTATCTATGTTGTTTCATTCCTTCTGCTTTTCTCATCCTTCCTGCCCTGCTTCCCTTCCTGATTAGCACCTGTATGTGATCCTCCATGTGCTTTCCCATCCTTCATTTGTGTTCATTATATCACCTTTTCTTGAAGTCCTTGTTCCTGCTTTTGTTGGCATGTGAATGTTATTGCTTAATGTGTTTGTGATTGATGTTCGTTACACTTTTGTTTCCTTTGTTCAAATATTCTCCTTCTTTCCTGATCATTTCTTTATGCCCAAGATTTTGGCTGCTGGAGAGGGTACTTCTACTTTCACACCTTTTTCCTTTCCCTTCATTTCACACGTTTCTAACTGTTCCAGTCCTGCCCACCTTCTTTGCCTGGTCAGGGCTCTCCAGTAGTATATGCCACATACTGTTCCCTTCCATGGTTCCAGAGTCCATTTGTTTCTCTCTTGAAATCCTCAACTCTCCCATGAAGTTTTTTTACATTACCCTTCCAGGATAATTCATCTAGCATTTTCTTCCTTTTCTCTTGATGATTGTCGCTTTTTTTGTGTTTTCTTTCTTTCATATCTTTCAACCCTACCATGTTTCTGGCTGTACATTTCCATCTTCTCTTAGGGGATATCATCAGTGCTGTAACTGTTTTTCTGTGGATGGTAAGTAATCGGTTTTTTTGTTGTTGCAGGGGCCTTTATTGCATTTTTGGATCTCAGTCTGTGGCGAGTGTTGCCTGACCAAGTATACTTAGTTTTAAATCTGCAATGTATGACCAGTGATAATGTACCATGCTAGATGACTGTGATGTTGCGGCTCTTCCTACCACAGACCTGATGTACAATTCCATATACTTCCAGGTGTTGTTGATCACCTTCGTCAATGTGTTTTCTGTGCTATCAAAATACAATGTCATAACACATATCCAAATCATATTACACCCATCATTGAGATGGGATGTTCCACAGTGCTGTTCGTAGGTGTATCTTGCAGTCTTTTGCTTCATAACTATGTTTGTCCAGGACCGTACACTTACGGACTAACATGAGTAAAGCAGACACGGATTATTGCCCATCTCTGATGGTCCATGGCATTTGAGGTTTTTTTCACTGGAGACCTGACATACAATTTCAGATGCCGCCAGTTGTTGGTTGATTGACTCCATCAATGTGATTGCTCTGCTTTTCAAAATAGGGTATCATGGTTACCCAGTGCACTGTATTTGGTGCTGCTGTCCTCTGGGCTCTCCAGTTCCTAGCCACTGGGGTGGTGGACTGTGGAGGCCTGTTCTCTTCAGTGTGCACAATACCACTCAGTTGAGAGTATGATGCTGACATTCTGCTGGTGTAGATGGCATAACACCCTTCCCACCACAGACCTGATGTACAATTCCAGATGCTGCCAGGTGTTGGATGTAGCACTTTGCTATATATTGTAATTTGCCCCTCCAGCTGAGGAGGCATCCTCTTTCCTACCATCTTCTGAATGTTAGTTCCCAGGGATTGGGTGTTGGTTGGAGTCAGACCAGCCACATAGGTCCTCACATGAGTTTGGATGGTTACCCTCCTCCTACTACAGACTGGGCGATAAATTGCCAATGCCATCAGGTTTTGGACCGTAGATGCATCCCATATAGCCATCCCTCTTCCTACTGTCCACTGGATATTTTTTCCAGTGGATCTGGTATTCGTTGTAGCTGGATGAGATGCATTAATTCTCTCGTGTGTAAGATTGGCTATTCTCCTCCTACTGTGGACTAGACAAAACATTCCCAATGCCACCAGGTTTTGGACTGGGGATGTTCACCCACCTGGGCCCTCTAACTAGCTTTCTTCCACCTGATGTGGATTCCTGGTGGATCTGGTGTTGATTGTGTTGGAGGTGTACACTTTCAGAGGCAAATTCTTGGTACAGAAGCTCCTCTTCCCTGCCAGTATCTGTTCTTGAGGTGAAATGTAAAGGACCTTCTTCCTACCATGGAACTAATGTACAATTCCAGATGTTGCCAGGTGTTGGTTGAGGTCAATCTCCTCTTTATGGTCTGTTTCACCCTAACCACTCTACATTAGGGGAGTCTTATTTTTTCTGTAGGTTTTATTGGTGCCCCTCCTTTGTTTTCACTCTTTTATTGACACATTACTAAAGGGCAAATAGTATACCTGGCTCAGAAGTGGTGCAGTCTCCCACAGGTATGTTGTTTTTAGTTCCTACTTGGAAGGAGGATCATCTTTTCACTGGCCATCTACCTGTTCAGTGTGGGATTCTAGCTTTTTTGTAAATGGAGGTAAGATATCATTTTGGAAGTTAACATTTTCTTAAACTGAGAATGTATTTCTGATAGATACTTACCTCCTCTCACATTTCCTGCCTGTCTTTCCCACTTCCAGTGTGGTTTGGTGTGATCTGACCAATCTTAACATTACAAAACAAACTTCACGAATCTTAACATTGCTTCAGAAGCAAAAATGGCTTGAACCTACATCGATATGATGCCTTCAATGGCTCCTGCTACATTGCATTGCTAGTGCATTCTGCCTTGTAATTGTGCAATGTAATTCTTGCTGTTTGTGGTAGAACAAATGGCTCCTTTTTATTAATTTCTTATCAAATAAACCCATGTTACCCTTTCCTACTTGATCTGAAGTGTGTCATCAAAGATTTAAGGGAAAAATTAGTGAAAAAAAAGCAACATGATTAAGCATCAGCTGTTTACAAGTTGGTAAGAAAAACTGTTGTGAACTAAAACTGAACAATTAGTGGAATTTACTAATCAATTAATTATTTGGTTAACTGATTTATTACATTTGACTAATTAATTATTCTCATGCAATGGCTAAAAACAAAAAAAAACTTAAAATACTAAAAATTAGGTTTCAATACCTATGATGGGAGAACACAGACAGCATATTGTGTAGGTTTCTGCTTAACAACAAATGAGTATAATGGTAATATTTCAAGCACTTGGATACTGGATAGTTAAGATAATTGAAAATCCTAATTTAGGTTAGTTGATTATATTTGTGAATCATGATACTAATTGCTTAATCTGAACGAGCTTAAATTACACAAAAATAATAATGAAAAATCATAATGCCAATATTTCAATTACTGGATAGTTGGAATTATTAAAAACAGTAATAATTGGAAACATTAGTTGATTATTTTCATAACATTAATTGATGTAATTTAGTTGTGATTAATCGATTAGTTTACAATACTACTCAATGCTCATAGTAATGGTATCAATCATGCAACTCCATTGTGAACGTAGGAAAATATATATTGATTTTGCTGCTGAAAATGCACTCTGTAGTAGGGGTATTCATCAAAACAAGAAGTGAGAAAATAAGGGACAGATTTCAGTATTGAGTGTAAAAGTGTTTTAGTTCAAATTCTGAAAAAAGCTGCAAGAAAAATAACTACTAACAACATGCATACTTACTAGGAACATTAAATGTATTGACCTCAGAAAAATGGTAACAGACAAAAGTGAATGCATATATAGTTTCAAGAATATTGCAAATTCATATAGATGGCAAAATAATGGGTATGGAAAAGTGTGATGAACTAATTAGGCAGTTTGAGTAATTTCTTGATAGCAATGTGCCTAAGCTGTTACTATCTTCAAAACTTTGAACCCAGTAGAAAATACAAGTGTGGACACATCCTTATATGCACAAGGGCATCTGTCAATCATATGCAAAGTGTTAAACAAGAAAGTGTGGAGTAGGGCTTGAGCGAGGAAGGTAATTTATTATCACATTTGCGTATAGGCTGTCAAAAATGACGGGCAAGTAGTATAACCTAACGTCACATTTCATAGTTAACTGATATAAATTTATTTTGTAAAATCACACTTGATCAACAAAGAGGCAGTAAAGTAAAGTCAAGCAGTCAAACGTCAGTAAATTCCTTTGTGAGCCAATCAAAATTAATATCATTCATGAAATAAATTTGTGGCTGATTCATAGCATCCTAAAAAAATAACTTAGATTAACAACTTCTAATGTATAGAAAAGCCAGTGCGCTTTAGTAACACAACCTTCCAACAATGGCTTTTGTATCATGTTGCTTAGCAACAAAAGTATAACCTAATATTATTGTTAGCATATGTACTGAAAGTATTAAATGAAATGTATAATTTAGAGTCTCCATTGGTTAAAGAAGTTTGCTTTTTATTAAAAATGTTGGAGATATAACAGAAAATAGCATAATTCAGAAATGATTTAAGTTTAAAATTTAATCAATGTTTTTTACTTTCATGATAAATTGTATGTACTTGGCTCTAGGCTAGGTGATCCCACACTATGTCTTTAGGCTTATTATACCAACATTTACTACATTTATAAGGTTTCACAGCCCCCTTGCACCCCCATCACTAAAATCGTAATGGGCAGACAGTAGTCGACATATTTCATTAGTAACAGTTGTCATCACTGTTTGTGATAAAATAACCATGACAAAACCAAAATTCTATCCAGTTAATCAGAGAATGATTAGATTTAAATTTCATACTGTTAACTTACAATGTAACATCTTTCAAAACACCTTATGAGTTGTGTATCCTTGTGGCAAGGAAACATCATTAAATGAATGCCCAATACCAAGCATTGATAAGTTGTCATTATTTATATTTAACTTCAACTAATAAAATCAATTTACTTTGCTTAATGCTTTTACTAGTGTAAAGTGAAAGGTAAAATTTTTAAATTTAGTTGTTTGTAAATATATTTTGATTCTAACAATTGCTTCTATAATTACCAAAAAGATATACTCATTTAAAATTCTTACAGAGTAGATACGATGTAACATACTTTAGCTTTTTTTTTCTTTTATTAAAGCCATGAAATGCCCGCAGATGAATGTCCAACACCTAGTATTGACACATCACCTAATAGTTTGTGGAGAATTGAAGAAGACAATCTGAAAATGGATCAGACACTGGGGAAGGTATGGGAATACTTGTTTTGATGTAAACAAAATTATGCATTTGATAATCAGTGGCATAAACCAATCTATAGATATGAAGGAGAAATGTATGTATAGAGACTAGTTTTAAAAAAAGTACAGAATTTTTATTTTTCATAGTGGATATATGTTGTATGATCCAAACTCTTCACCCTTTGCGTAGTACATGTCCATAGTATGGTCCTATTGACTCTTGTACCACTAGCACGGGCTCTTTTGAATTCACATGCTACTTGATAGTATGCCAGCTGTATCAGGCAAACATCTGGTGCTAATGTATTGGCAGAAGTAAACAAAGCTGGTACACATCCACTGGTGTGGTCTCTGTTAGTTACTTCTCAATTCACATGCTACATGGTAATATGCCAGCTGTATGAGCCATATTCCTAATGGATTGGCAGAGGTAAACAAAGATGGTACACATCCACTGGTGTGGTCTCTGTTAGTTACTTCTCAATTCACATGCTACATGGTAATATGCCAGCTGTATGAGCCATATTCCTAATGGATTGGCAGAGGTAAACAAAGATGGTACACATCCACTGGTGTGGTCTCTGTTAGTTACTTCTGAATGGAACCTTCAGTAAATAAAGATTTCAAAAAACTGTTGTCAGTCATAATGTGATGAAATTTTACACTAACCACCGATCATTAGATCTTTGAATTTTTGCACTTGATTTTGCTGCATGGTCAGTATGTTCAAATTAAGTCTGAGTGAGCTAAACAATTGGCAGAGGTAAACAAAGGTAGTTTTTGATTTTCTTTAAGTATTTTAATGATGTAATTTTTTTATTTTTTTGAAACATCAGTTTGTGTTTTTAATCATTTTACAAGTCTTTGAGCAACATATGGTGGCATGTATTTTTTTGTGGATGTAGTATTTAAGAATATTTTTACTGTAACATGAAGCACATCTAATTAAATGAAATGAGGTTGATTTTCTTTTCTTTTTTGCATACGAGGATGAATCACAACTGTTGCCTTTGAATATGCTTAGGAATGAATGTAATATTAACACATAAGTCTAAAATAATGGTAAAATTAAGATGTGAGGGCTTTCTATAATGTGTTTCCTGTCATGGGATATGGAATAATAATTGGTCATACAAAATATATTAACCCTTTCGAGATGGATCACAGGTGAAAGGCCATGTCATC